>NC_029791.2:123650800-123662897 GCF_000816755.2 Arachis ipaensis | reverse complement strand
ATACCAATATAACATCTATTTAAAATACAATTCTTATAATATTTTACCCATTTTTTATTTCGTAAAAATTAAATATCAGAATAATGTAGCATGGTTAATTTTATTAATCTTTTGATGAGTTAATTGGTTAATAAGCAACTACTAGTATTTTAAATTTAATATTATATTGCTGAATTCTACATCTAAGGTCGGTCCATTAATTAATTAATTTACCTTCACATTGAAGAAAAACAAAATCTGAGAGGCTTGTTATAAGTTAGTGTGTCAGCATCCATGTTGAGCTTGCAGAAATTTAGAAGCAGCAAGGGATGGCAAATACCCATACATTGCTACGTTTAAAGAAGTAAGTGATAGCATGCATGTTTAACCAAATTTTCTGAAACATAGTGTTTCAAACTTGTCTGTTAGATAATTAATTTAAATATAAAGATAAAGTGAGATATTAGAAAATCAAATAGTGATGAATTTTTTGTCTTGATATTTTATTTTTACTGTCCCATTTTTGGGAAGATAGAAAATATATATAAAAGAGAATTATCACAAGGCAGAAATTTTGCTATTTATTTATGTGATTCAATTAGGGAATTAATTTTTTTTAGAGCATTAATTTTTTATTTTTTATATTATTAATACGTATAAAATTTGAAATAATTAAATTTTATATTTACTTTAAAAAAATTGATATTTCAGCAGCTAGGGTAAGGTAGGGTAGGGTAGGGTTTAGAATTTTAGGGTGCGGATAGAGTTAGGGTCAAGAGATTTTCAATCCGCGGGTAGAGTATGGTAGAGTTTTAATAAAATTTTTAATCCGCGGATAGAATTAGGGTAGGGTCTAAATCCTACCATATCTTACCCATTGTGAGCCCTAGACATACAAGATAATAAATAAAAGAAAAAAAGAAAATTAAAGTTGACTGAATGTAGGTCCCAAAAAAAAAAAAATCAGACTGTGCTATAGTTTTTGAGTGCAAGATCATCCTAACGGGAGAAATTCATTATAAAAAAAAAAAGAAAAGAAGGAAAACTTATCTCCTCATCTGATCTAATAGGTACTATCTATAAGAGGTTTTTTTATTCCATGAAAAGAAATGGTTTAATAATTTTTATTTAAATTTATTCTCATTCACTTGACTTGCACTGAATTTGTAGACTTTTCTTAGTATATGTTACCAAAATTTTATGGCAATTTTAATGTAGTGATTTTAAAATATTATTTTTGATATTTTTAAAAAATAAATTGATTTAGAATTAAATATTATTAGAATTAATAGATAAAAAATAAAAATTGCTTAATAAATATCATTCATTCATCGAATTCGGAAACATAAGTAGCTTAAAGGGCTAAAATACCTTTCATTTGGACAACAAGAATAATCAAACAATTCTCTCAGATAATATACATAACAAGCTCTTAATACATGAAGTCATTCATATTATTAATTAACACTATACAATATTAATATCAATTTAAAGGTAAAAAGATAAAGACATTTCATCACCATAAGAGGCTTCCTTATAAATCTTTTTTTTTTTTGTTGCTCACGGTATTTTCCAACCCGACAAGTCAAGGATTAATCTGTCGCAGATCGGAGTTTCATTTAAAAGTTTGTCATTGGCCAATGAGTTGTTGTATATACAAGATGGGATTTAAACCCTCGATACTTACTTAAGCGAACGAGTGAGCTGACCACTCGACCAACCCAAATTAGTTGGCTTCCTTATAAACTATACATTGCATGTGGAAAATGGTTGAGACTATAGCTTTGAATTTTCAACACTACTGCTCTAGCGATGGACCCCACCTCATCTAAATCCCCATATTTGAAAAGCTTAATCAAAGTGTGTATTAAACAAATGATATAGGAGAAGTAGTTATATGCGGATGAAGGGTCCAAAATTAAACAAATTAAAGCCTGAAATGGAGTACATTATTATATTATTGCATGATTGAAGGAAGCTTAGAAGTCATGAACAATGCATATAACTCACTGAATTTATTGGCTATGCTATAATTAATTAATATAGAGGACCCTTCCCACTATGGATTATTTTTTTTTTTAATGTGAAAAGTGGGTTAGCTTTTGACAAAGGGTCAAAAGGGGGTTATGGCCAATGTAAAAGTGATCGTCATAAGTGTCATGTTTTCTTCCTAACTGGCAATGTTCACTGACTAACATGCCATTTGAATGACATTTTGTATTTGATATTTCTTTAGATAGCAAGATGTGACTTGCTTAACTTTGTATGTTTAATTTGTTAGGACATCATGTTGTTGAAACCTTTCAAGTGCATCGGAGAGTACCGATACACCAGTTATTTTAACCGTTGATTTTAATTAATATATTATATATATTTTTTATAATTCAAATTAACAATTAAAATAACTGGTTTTTTAACTCGACATATTAAAGACTATTTAGTTACGAATCAGACCTTTATTTAAAAGTTTGCTGTTAGCTAATAAATTATTACATATACAAGACGAAATTAGAATCCTATATACTTATTTAAATAAATTGATAAATTAACTATTAGAGCAACTTAAATTGATGATTTTTTTTTCATTTTAATATATGTCATGAAAATATATTGATGAGTTTCATTAGTTGCGCTACAACAAATATTTAATTCTACAAATGTTATGCTTCAAAATGGTTAGTCTTGATAAATGTTATAGTGTGAACTACAAATTGTGTATTTCTTGAAATGATCATCATGATCTTTATAATTTTACTGTTTGTATTAACATTAAAAGTTAAATTAAATTCATCAAAGTAAAATAAAAAACAACTCGAAAGTGGGATGTTTTTATTTAAATTAAATAAATATAAAATAATTACTTAAATATATAATATACCACATTTCGAGTACCGTGAAAAAATTTAATTATTGGCATATCTCGAATACTGAGATTTTGGATTATGATATAACGAAAGTCTGACGTATCCTAAATGCACTTAGAATACATTTTACGTTGAGAAATGGGTACTGAGCACCCAAGATGCATTCAAAAGATTATTACGATCTCAGTATCCGAGATACGGTCAAACGCAAAAATTAGGTCATAGCATCCAAGTCATCACCTGAGATATTTTTTAACATAATAGCCTTTAATTTCATCAAAACTAACAAATAAAATATACCAGTAGTTCAAATTCTGATGTAGTGCCACAAGCAGATTCTACGGACAACCATTGATGAATTGCTTGCAACAACAATGGTATATAAACCTATCCAACTCCAGAACTCTATACTCTACATTCCTTCGAATACTATAGTCCTTCACCGCCATTAGAACAGCATCACGGTTTCTGAACCTATGACCATCTCGGAATTCCAACCCACCATCGGTGTTATAACCCTCTCCCTTTGGCCGGTATTGAAAGGATCATCCAACTGCATTGCGTCCAAATTCAAAGTATAATAATGACTTGGAACTTATGACAATTGAGGAATGGGTAAAAGAGGAGGTAGGATAAACTAAACACCACTGACAGTGGGAGTCTCTGGCATATACTCGCGAGAGGAAGAAGTCTCGTTCGACGACCTAGATTCAGCAACATAATCTGAATCACCCTTACTGTCGTCTTCTTCGGCACTATCACGAGGTTGGGCGAAGTGGATTGGTCTTGCATCCAGCGGGACTACTTGAGGATTCGAATAGGACGGCCCACTACCACCAACTACGTCACGAACCGCAAAGCATACCACTCCATCACATGTTGTGGCATTAGTCTTGCATGTATGTCAAACATTACTTTTACATGCTGATCCCCTTCAAGCCAGAATAATCTGTTGGTAAATCTACAGCTCAGAAGTGCATGCAAAAATCTATATGCAACCCGTCTAACCTCTTAGGGCCTATTCTCTCATATTGCTCAATATGACAGTCTTTAGCGCATGTAGGATATTAACACGGATAGTGCGTAACATCACAGTTGAATTAGACTAAAAAATCACTCCTTAATTATTGTTTCTTACTATCTCATAAGATAAATTACAACAAAAGAACTAATTATTTTCTATGCGAACAAAATTGAAGGATAAAGAACAAAATTGAGACCCTAATAGGCTTTTGAACGTATCTTAGGTGTTCAATACCCGTTTCTCGACGTGAAATGTATCTTGAGTACATTATGTATTTAAATAATTATTCTATATTTTACGTATTTTTATAAATTTTATATTTATTTAATTTAAATAAAAAAAATTTTCAAAAATGTGGTTGAGTAGGTGAAACTTATTCTTCTTTAACCAAATACCGAGAATTCAAACCTCATTCGATTACATATAGAAAAAAAGCTAATTATTTTATTTGAAAATATATAAATCAACATATAATAGTTAAGTGGTCGAATTATTCATCTACGTAAGTCGAATTAATCCTTAACTATTGAGTTAAAAAATATAATAGAAAATAAAAAATAAATCAACACATAAATAAATACTTGATCAAAATATTTAATGACAACTTTTTTTTCACCGTATTTCTCATTCTAAAAATTAAGAATCATTTCATCGTATATCTAATAAGTTCTATCTAAGAATTTGTTATTGGCCAACAAATTTAAACTAAGATACTTACTTAAGTAAATTAGTGAGTCAATTATTAGACCAACTTAAATGAATTATATTTAATGATAACCGAAAGAGAATTAATTATCCCTTCGAAGGATGAATCAAATTGAAAGTGAAATGAAATCTTGATAGAAAGAGACCCCCGGGGAATCACCTTCACCAGAACCAGATGCTTCAAAGTTCAAATCAATGTTATCAAATCAGATGGCGATGTAGGAAACACAAGCATGGGGTCTCATGGCTAATTTTGTGTTATGTGTCTTTGAATTCTAACTTGCTTCCAAAGCAATTCACATGACCGACCACTAATTAATTGCAATGTTGTTACTCCACCCTACTGATTAGATTGCATAATAGAACCTTATTTGAAACCCATTTTAGAAGTTAGTCATAAGGGTTTGACCTCTTTTTCATGATTAACATTATTATTTAACAAAATTTTATTTGTCCTATACATATACATATATATAGTACTTTAATTGTGTGTCGTATGTCGTGGTAAACTTTAATTTTAAAGTCTAAATTTTAAACGTGTATATATAATACTATATCGGGATGGCAATACCACCCGAACTCGCAGGTATCCACTCCGCTCCTACCCGTTCGGGGCGGGTAATTATCTGCCCCGCACCGAGACCGGTTTTTAGTGGGGCGGATTCTTGGGAGGGACGGGGCGGGTCTACTATCCGCCCCGGTATATATAATATATAATATGTGTAATATATGTAAAATAATTAGTAAAATGATTGATAATATTGTATCATATTTGAGATAGATTAGGGTTCAACATTTTACTACCTGCGAGTAGAAGTGGGGTGAATTCTATGCGGATTGTTATACGACAGGACAGAGTCGGGTAGAGTAAAAACCCGCCCCGTTACTACCCTAATGCTGTATATACAAAATGAGTGTATGGTAACAAATTAAGGAGAAATTAAAATTTCGAGTGCCTACGTATCAATCATGTAGTTTGATATTCTTAAATAGTTAGATTCCTTGTCAGTGAATAGTAAGGTAATTTCTATTGCGGAGGAGTATATATTTTATATTTCATGGTAAGTTAGTCATCAACTAATTTAAAAAGAAAAAAAATAGAGTATAGTGTATATAAGACTATTTGTTTTTCAGAATAGAATATATCACATGATATTAAAAATAAGATATCAAGAATAGAGATAAAAATTAATATTTTTTATAGTTTGTTTGGTGATAAATCGAATATAAAATAAAATAAATAATAAAAAATTTAATTTATTTTTATTTTTTCTTCACATAAAATTTACAAAAATATAAAATAATAAAAAATATAATGTTAAAAAAATTAATAATAACAATAAAAAATAAATTATATTTTTATTCAGTACTTTTATTTATGTTTTATTTTTAAATATAATTTTATGTATGTCTCTGTATTCAAATGTCTATATCTTATGCTTGTAAACCAAGATCATCATAAAAAATAGACTATTATCCACAAGTTCTCTCAAACTCATAAGAAGCGAAGGGTTGAAACACAACAGAGTTTATTGAAAAAGGTCTAGGTAAGAGATATGATACCCTATAAAGTGTTTATGTGGGGTTTGGATTAATTTAAAAAAAAATTAAAATGAAACATATAAATTATTGTGTAATTTGAATTAAATTAGTTTGATTTAATATTTTTAATCTAATAAAAATATTAGTACATCCAACAAATTATATTACTGGATTTTTTGTTTGAACTTGACTGAATAATTAATTTAGATTAAATTGATTTTTATTTAAACAGAAAATAAGAGAGGAGAACGACGGACGGACAATTAACTAAGATTTAGTTTGGTAAAGTTTTTATTTTTTAAAAAATGTAACATTTATATTTGGTAAATTAAATTAAAAATGACTCTTAATAAATACAAGTAGCAACAATTACTTTTGGTAAAATAGCTTTTAAAATTTAAAAATACTATAAAAGACATAAATTTAAGCTTTAAATTTAAAAATTAGTTAATATATGAGGTTATATTAGACTTTTAAATTTTAAAAAGTACAAGCCAATTTTAGAAAGCTCCACTTTAGTTGCTTTAAAAAAATACTCCGATCTTTTAAAAATTGCAAACATAAGTACATAGTCTTTTTGATTTATCAAATACAAAATGAAGAACTTATGCTTTTTAAAAGTACAAGCACTTCTTCAAAAAAATTTTTTATATTTGCTAAGTTTTCCGTTATTAATATATCACATTCTGCAAAATGATTGTGCACTCATCCATAGTAGATGAAATTTGTATGTCTCTGACTGTTACTTCTTAATGAACATTGATATCAAGATATTGTCAAAGTGTAAGTCCATGAGTAGCATATCATAATCAATTCGGACCTCACTAAAGAATAGCAAAAGAACCTCTAGTAAAGTCATAGTGTGGCTAATCCTCATGAGAAGCAATACCCGATATCTTTGTATAAGAATAAATTAATTCAAAAAAATTATTTTGTTCTAACAATTGAAGTTTAAAGTAGAATGCAACTTTTCAACCATCTTAGATATTCACTAGTACTTGTATTGGTATATAATAATTTACATTGCTTCTTTTAAATTATTTTAACATGTTTTATTATTTTTTCTCATTTGTTATTTTTTAATAGGAATGAATGGTTGCTGATATAGTGTCAATTGAAAAAGACATGTCAATTGGAACTTGCTGTTATAGTATGCTGAATTGCTAATTTAGTGTGTTGTTTCACCAAATGTTGTTTTTATGAATTTTAGTGTGTTATTTTATGAACTTATAGATATATTATTTTTAATTTTTTATGTACATTTTTATATATTTTAATTTATAATATTGAAAATGACAAATAAAAAGTGAAAATAAACAAAAATGTACAAATAAAAGTATAAAAAAACAATACAGATATTATTTATCTCCATTATTTTGATACATATTTCTTTTTCTTTCTTTGGTGTACGGAATCTGATGAGGACCAATCTCATCCATGTGTGGGAACTACGATGAAATAAAAAGTCTATTATCTACGATTTTGTGGACCATTTTAAAATTTAATTTCTAGGGACCCCCTTTACTCTTGATTCTTGTTATAACCATTGAATTGATTTTGTCACGAACATAGTATCATAACCGAACCGGTGGGGTACTAATTCACCGGATTAACCCAGTCATAATTAAAAAATATAAAATTATATAAATAAAATTAAAATAATGTCCTAAAATTTAAAATATAAGTCTTTACAAACATTAATAATCTAATATCAAGTCTTAAATATAATTAATAATCTAAAAAAAATAATAAACTAGTTTTTAGTATAAAATATGTTCTCAATTTAAATCAAGAGCAAGTGAAAGATAACACAATCATTAAATTAAGTCCAAGGGTGTGCTCAAAGTCGGCATCAACATCTTCATACGACAAATTTGGAGCTTGATCAACATTTTACTCATTTTGATTTGCATCCATACCTTCCATAGCATTATTATAAACTCTTTTAGTGGTAAGATCATGGAAAAGAGTTGCTAATGATGCTTGTTCTTGAGATGGTGGTGTTTCTGATGGTGTTTGAGATGAAGACATTTTTAAAATTCTAGCAAAAAAAAAGCAAAAATATTTTCAGCAACAATAGATTTACTTAAGTAAGTTTTTAAACAACACAGCAACCACCACCATTCCCCCAAAGTTCACTGACTTTGTAATTCAACAAAGTGAACAAACAGCAACTCTAAAAAAATCTAGCAACAAGCAACAACAGCTCTAAAAGACACAGCAACTCTACAACACAGCAACTCTAAAACACGGCAACTAGCAACAAACAACAACACCAAAAATCTAAATGCAACATCAACAGCCACCAAATTCAAGTTCAACAATAATTCTAACTAAAATAATAACCACCAGATTCAATAACAACTCTAAAAAATCAAATACAATAGTAATAACCATCAGATTCAATAATAATACTAACTAAAATATGCTCAGCTTCAACAACTCTAAAATTCAATTGCAACAGTCAACAATAACCACCAGGTTCACTATTCAACAATTCTAGATTTCCGGTAAAAGACCAGGGTCAAAAACTTGAAGGGAGCTCACCTGGATAACTGGTTCCCAGACTGCGACCAAAAAGACGACCACTACCACCCGACTGACCCGAGGGAGCAGATGCAGAGATGCTGCTTGATTTCTGTCTTCTGTGAGCCTTCTGCTGCCAACGAAGTGAACGCAGGGCAGGATTACGGGACCGCGACGACGACGACGAGGTGAGGAGATGAGGTGAGAGACTGAAAGAGTGACGAGGTGAGGCCGTGATCGTGAGAGACCGAGAGTGACGAGGTGAGCAGAGAGGCAACGAAGTAACGAGGTGAGGGGAGAGACGTTGGAGTGACGAGGTGAGGGCGACTGGGCGAGGGTGAGCGACTGCCGAGTGCCGACAACGAAGGAGTAGAGAGATCGGAGATGAGCGCTGGAGGGTTCCACACTTCTACTGGAATCAGATTGATTTGATTTCTTAGATTAGGGGAAATGGGGAGGGGGGAATAGCCATTAGGGTTCGTCGAAAGGGGAGGGGGGATCTAAAGCCAAACGACGATGTTTCTATTTTTTTTTTTTAAAAAAAAAGGAAAAGCACGACCCGGACCGGGTTAAATTAACCGGCCGGGTCACCGGTTTTAACGTAAACCCGTCGGGTCAAACTGGGTTTCACCGGGTTCCATGCATAATCGGTTTGACGAATGGCTCGACCCAGCCAGGTGACTGGATGACCGGGTTTCTGATCGAACCGGTCGGGTCGAACCGGGTTTGATAACTATGGTCACGAGTATTGTATCTTCTTCGTGACTCATGTCATTATGCATCTTCAAAAATATATAATGGTTTAATTATTCTGTTGATTTTGATGGTTTTGTAAAATTTTTAATTAGGTTTTTGTATTTTTTTTCTTTTAATTGAGTTCTTGTATCAAAATTTTTATAATTGGGTCCCGACATTATTTTTTTTTATTTGGATTCCTGTACCAATTTTTCTTTTTAGTTGGGTCTCTATAAAATTAAACCAATTACTGCTAAGAATGACCTAATTGAAAAAAAAATTAGTGCAGGAACTCAATTAAAAGAAAAAAAGTATAGAGACCTAATTAAAAATTTTGCAAAATTATAGGAATGAACAGAGTAATTAAACCATATATAATCAAATCATTCTCATCTTATTCTTAATGCACTCTTTTCCTATTTTTAAAAATAAAAATAGTTCCTGTAGAAACTATGGTGATGACCAAATATTAATTAACCATAATCTTGATTGAGAAATGATAATTATTTTTGCTTAACCACAATCTTTGGATTATTTATCCGGTGGTTATCTATTGTATTGTTTACTTAGATAATTAAATTCCATGTAAAGTATGTATATATATATACATCATAATTATTTTCTCAGATTACAAACTAATTATGTGCATCATTTTTCTTATTCAAAATATTAGAAGTTATTAAAGTTTGCTGACTAGTTTTACTTGAGGGATTCAACATGATTGGGACATTTATGTAGACAAGATCTAAGTTAAGTGAGGGATTCAACATTTCAAAATGTCTCAATAATAATTTACATTCAATTCGCTTTCATTTCTTTTTTCCCTCTAATCTTTGTCCCCTGCAACCCCATACATATAAAGGTTATAGAAGATCCCTATAGTTAGCTAAACCCTATGTTCCTGTGTATAAATTGCCTAGTCCTAAGGAATCAATGGTGTGGAATTTAGATTTGTAAAGTTTTTAAATATTGAAAAAAGTTTCTAATAATTTAAGTTTTTCTTTAAAATAGTATGTCTTCTCTTTATTTTTCATGATATTCTCTCTTTCAACAGCTGAAAGCAATAAATTTGTCGAATAAAAAGTTACTATTGGATTTGATTTTCTGACGGCAAATTCGCCAGTAATAAGTGGAAGAAAAACAAGAAAAATTGGTGCCGAGATTAGAGATTATCGTACCATCGAATTTATCTACCGGTAATCCCTGATTAGTGTAACGCTGCGTTTTGGTCACTTTCAAAGCGTTATTGTCGGATGTCGGATTTTGTAAATCTGATGGTAATCTTGTCCTAAATTCGAACCATAAATCCTCTCCCCTCATTTTCAAACTACTCTCTCTCTAACATTTTCCTCTCCTTCTCCCTTTCTCTCCCCCCCAAACCACCTCCGGCAGCCCCTCCGCCAGCGTCGGCTACCCCCAACTGCGTCCAAAGACTGCGTGAACTTGGTTAGGTTCTCCTTTCGACGTGTTGGTTGCTCTATCACCGCTGTTTTTGTCCTCCCACCACTGTTGTCACTGTCGTTGCTCCCTTAATTGCTGACCTGTGTCTCTTTCTATTCCATCCCCATTTTTACTTCATTTTAATTCAAAAATCCTAACCCCTTTTTGAACTCTAACTATAAACCCTAATTTATGGTGTATGCCTATGTTCTTGTTTTATTTTGATTTTGTTCTATTTTTATTAGATTTTAATATTTGTTCTGATTTTATTCTTTTTTTTTTATTCTGATTCAAATTTTAGGATTTATTCTGGATTCATTATTTTATTTTAGTTTTGAAATTTGTGATTTCTGAATTCATTATTTTTTTTATGACTTTTGTTCTGATTTGTTCTTAATTTTTTCTGTTCTTGATTTTTGTTTTGATTTTTAGTTTGTTCTTGATTTTTGTTTGGAGTGTTGTTGTGACCTGTGAGGGTTGCCTTCCGTAAATATTGTCAAACTTGACTGTGGTGGCTGGACAATGTGACTAGGTGAGACTGTAATTTTATGAGACCTCCCCTTTGCTTCTAATTCAATTAAGACCTCCTCTTTCTCCCTTTAATTATGACTTCAGCCCCTTTCTTCCTTTATTTTTTCTATTAAGTATTTTAATATTGTTTAATGAATCTATTGTACACTTATGCTATGTTGCTTTCTTCTTTATTTTGTTCTTTAATACACGAATGTAAGAATAACAATTCTGCTGAGGACTGAATTATTAAAATTTAAAATTATTATTGAATTTTTTTGCCAAATTGAATTGAAATAATTTAGTTGAATTTTACTCTTGTATATCTTATTTTAGACTGATTAAATTTTGCTCTCCTATATGAAAAGCATAAAAAGAGATGTGAACTTTTATTTTTTTTTTATACAATAACTTAGGGACATAAGAAATAAAGTTTGATATAAATGTGATTATCCAATTAGGTGTCCCATGATCAACAGGGATGACTTATGCGATTGAAATTAATTGTTAGTGGTCTGATGATGGTGCTTGATTATTATTTTGATTATTTTGATTTTAATATGTTTGTTATTGATGTTGTTGAGCTTTTTTTTAATTGTTTTGCCAAAGTTAGGCTTAAATCCTTGATATTTGAATGTGATTGATCCACTACTAAATAAAAATATATATTGGCTTATTGGCAATTGTTATACATTTTGGTAACTCTCACCAAACAAGAACAGTGGCCAAGATGTAAGACCCAGATTTTTAAAAAAATAAATAATTATGACTT
>NC_029791.2:123643799-123646318 GCF_000816755.2 Arachis ipaensis | reverse complement strand
TCACTTGTTAAAAAGAAAAATGTTGCAAAAAAATGACAAATAAACACTATAAGAAAAAGGTTGAATATCATTGAATTTACTGTCAGATTTAGCATCGGACATTAGCAGCGAATTTACCAATGAAATTAACAATAAATTTGTCGGTTAAAAAGATTACCATCGGATTTGATTTTCCGACAGTAAATTCGCCGGTAATAATTGGAAGAAAAACAAGAAAAATTGGTGCCGAGATTATCGTCGGATTTACCATCGAATTTATCTACCGGTAATCCCTGATTAGTGTAACGCTGCGTTTTGGTCACTTTCAAAGCGTTATTGTCGGATTTTTTTGCCGGTAAATCAGACGGTAATCTTGCCCTAAATTTGAGCTGTGAATCCTCTCCCCTTTCATTTTTGAAGTACTCTCTCTCTCTCTAACCTTCTCTTCTCTCTCTACTTCTCTCTCCCCCCAAACCACCTCCGACAACTCCTCCGCCAGGGTCCCACTGCTGTCGTTGTTGTTGCTCCCTTAATCGCCAACCTGGGTCTCTCCTTCCTCCTCCAGGTAGGTAGCCCTTAGCTCTCTTCCTATTCCATCCCCATTTTTACTTTATTATAAATAAAAAACCTAACCTCTTTATGAATCCTAACCCTATCTTGCTCATTCTTCAATGACCGTGGTCCGTGGTTTAGACATTCTCGCCGCCTCGCATTCGCACTGCCAGTCATACTTAGTTCTTGCCACATCGCCGTCCTCTGCTTTCTCTTCTCGTGATTCCTTCATTGCTGTGTTCTTGGTTCTGCTTTTGCAGTGTGGGTGAGTTCACTGACTTCACTTTTTATTGAGTTTTTTCTATTTTTATTCCATAAATTTTTTATATTGAATTTTTTTAGTTTTTCAATTTTAAATTTTGATGTAGGTTTAGATAATTTGTTTAATTTGACATAATTAGTTATTATTGAGTTGCATCTAACTCTCTTGTTATTATTTTTAGTTTGTTCTTGATTCTTGGTTGAGATTTTTGTTATGTTTTCGTTTTGCAAGTTTAAACTCAGAGAACAATACAAGAAATAGCACCCAAATAACAAATCTATTGCAATTGTGAGTGTTTATTTAGGTAGAATATTGTTCAATACTTGTTTTAAAGAATTTTGAATTTGTTTTCAAATTATTTTTAACATGTTTGAATTTTAACTTCTTTTGTCGTTGCAGCTTCAAAACAATTAGGTTAATAAGGTTGGTGGTGGCACGTAAAACTCAATTACTTGTTTTTAACTTTTGGTTTTCGCTATTATTTTCATAATTATTCTCTTCTTGGTCTATTGAAACTTAAAATTCAATCACACATTAGTTATCTCCACTGTTGCTTTTTCTCTAGTTTTGTGCTAATTCTTTGTTCATTTTCTCAATAGATTATGCCTATAAAACTAATGTTCAATTATTCATATCTTAATTCAGAGAGTATGATGATACCAAACATTGATAGGATGAACATTCTTTATAAATTTTATAGTCTATTTTTAGTACTTTCAAAATCTTAATGTTTGAGAAAAAGTGAACAAATTTATATGTTGATTTGGTTGGTAGTGGGTAGAATTTTAATTTGGATTAAGCTTACTGAGTGAACTGCATAGACTATTAAAAGTAATAAGATATGATATATAGATTATCTGTTATTGAACATAAAAGGTTATTAATTGGCTTTAATTTTTTCATAAATGTTCAAATAATACTTTAAAACAAGTTTCTAGTCATAATGTACATATATACTTAATTTTTCTTTTTGTTTACAGAATATGGGAGTTACTATCCTATAGGGTAGTTAGTTATTATACTTTTTTCTTTTTGTACTTTAATTTTATCTTCTTTTACTTGTTTGATTGGTTGATAAGTTACATATGCTTTTGTTCTCTTATGTTGTAGGAGGAGGATGATGATGAGTAAATTCATAAAAAAAAAGAAAAATAAAATTTAAGTTTACCAGTAGATTTACTGTCGGATAAATCTGCCGGTATTTAGTTATTATTAAATAACATATTATCCTCGGATTTATTGGGGATAAATCCGATGATAAAAGGTTTCAGTGAAAGATTTTCAATGGTAATTAACAGCGGATAAAAAAATTCGTCCCTAAATAATTATTGACAAGATTTATACCATCAGATTTATTTCAACGGTAAATTCGACAATAAATATATTACCAACAAATTTTTTTAATAAATCCGTCAATAAATATAATGATATCCAATGATTTTTTTATAGCGTAAGCTCTCACGACAAATGACAATTTGTGAAAACACTAGAAAAATAAACATTAATGCTACTGATTAATTAATCCTTTTTATTATACAAAATTCGGAGGTAACCGCCACAATAAGTGGTTGTTATGTATTCTAGCATTTAACTAAACTAACGAGTTCATAACATGTGACCCAATAATGGCAACATCTGAACAACCAGCCATAAAGAAAGCTTTTCATTTATCCTACATAACATAATACAGATTAATATATATGAATTTAATTTCTATGTATTCATA
>NC_029791.2:123639265-123643790 GCF_000816755.2 Arachis ipaensis | reverse complement strand
ATATTTAAATAATGATGGATAATTTAGTAATTTATTCGGTATTTGTAAAAATATTTTAATTTGTTAAACATAATCTGTTAACTTTATGTTCGTACAAGAACCTTTTATTTATTTATTTATTTTTTCCCTGAATTAATCGTGAATACGAATACGACTCCACAAACCATTGTGTCATTAAAACTAATCTGAAAAAGACAAAACGTACTTCATGCCAATTGATATATATTGCCTTAGATTGTAAATTTAAAAAGCATTTCAGGTATACTAAAAATTAAAGTGTTTTAGTAATTTACTAATTTTAGCTATTGAATTTAATCGTTATGTAATGATATACATATCTAATTGAAAACTTTTATTAATGGTGAAAACTCAGGTGCAGTCGACTTCACGTGAAGTTGATGGCTGAGAACAGTTAAATGATTTGACGACTAAATTTTCATCTAACGACTCTTAGCCATCAACTTCATGTAAAATCGACTGCACATAAATTTTCATCATATTATAATTGTAAATAAATATCTCATCAAATTAACTGATGCAATAAGCTTAATTAAACTATCACATTGATTGTTACTAGCTAGTATATAATTGCAATTTTCACTTAAATTATTTATCAGCCAATAGCCATCAAGAAGGAGGAAATTAAGGAATCAGTGTGATTTGAAATTAAATTCACAAATATGAAAGGAATCCCCTCAATATGGATTTATCCTACTGAGGCCGTTTCATGATTTCAGATCAAGTCTATTTCATTAAAATTAGGGCAATGTATTTAAATAAATTAAATGTGAGAAACGTTTATGTGATTGTAACAAATGAAAATCCCTTACGTGCATGTCTTGTTTTAATATTATGTAATTCGTAAAAGCTAACCACGGTTTTGTATTAACATGTAAACTGTGGTTGGTTGAGAGGATTTTTGAAGAAAAATGTTTGAAGGTAAACCGTGCTAACTCACCATGGTTTACGAAGGAAACAAAATGACCAGAAACCCCTCTAGGCAGCCACGATTTATGAAGGATTTTTTAAACTCATAAAACCTTGTAGGCTGCCACGATTTATGAAGAGAGGAATTCTATATATATATGAGCGAGATTGAAGCTGCTCAAGAGACCATTATCACACAATGGCAAGTGAGGAAGAGAGTTTTCTTGTCTTAGTGCATTGCTCTGGGAAAATTAAAAGAATTAAAAAGTATGGTGTGAAGTTCACTGACAGAGAACCATTGAGTGTATTCATCAGCTCATCAAGCACTTTGTCAGATGTAAAGAACAGCATTGTGCAGAAGCTTGGGGTATTTGGGAGCAAGTGGGTGAAGAAGCTATTCTACAAGATTCCTATCGCAGTTGTCTCGACTAGTGTTAAGTATGATACGTTTGTGCTAGCGGCTGATGAAGATATTAGGGTTCTGTTTCATTGCGTTAGGAGTTTTCCGGAGGTCAGAATACATGAGCTGTATGCGAAGTTGGAGGTTGGTGTTGATAGTTCTGGGGCGTCAGCTCCAGTTCATAGCTCGACTGCCGCAGGCGGTGCGTCTAGTTCGATGCCTGCGGCCGGAGTATCTGTTCCGCAGGTCGCATCCCCTTCCTTCACGGATGATTTAGATCGAACGGAAGCAGTTGGTTCTGTACCGTTGGAGAATCCTGGGGTCTGGCAGCAGGCATTTGAGGTGGATACCAGTGGTGCCTTGATTCATGATGTTCATGGCTTCGGGGAACCTAATCGAGTAGAGAATGCAATGCGGGACGATGACTCTGACCAAGAGCCTGTAAATATCATTAGGGACAGCGATGATGACACAGGTGCCAATCTACATACACAGCACGGGCCTTCAAGTTCTGGCACACAGCAGTACCCTCCACACTTCTTCACTCTCAACTTGGAGGCTCTGGGTCAACAGGCGGACGGAGGTTCTACAATTGGGGGTTCTTCTACAGAATTTCAGATTGGACAATCATTCCAGAATAAAGATAAAGCTGTTCTGAGTGTGAAAGACTATAGCATTTGTTGAGGTGTTGAGTACAGAGTTTTGAAATCGGATCATCTGAAGTATCATGGAAAATGCAAGGAGTTCGGCAAGGACTGTACTTGGTTGATTCGCATATCGCTTCGTGCACGAAAGGGCACTTGGGAGGTTAGGAGGTGCAACGGTCCTCACACTTGCTTGGCCACCTCTATTTCCAGTGATCACCGGCAGCTTGATTACCACGTTATCTGTGCGAGGATTTTTCCGTTGGTTAGGGCGGATGCTGCGGTTACGATAAAGGTCTTGCAACAAGCAACAGAAGCCGATTACGGTTTCAGGCCTAGTTATAGGAAGGTTTGGATGGCAAAATAGAAGGCAATAGCACAAATATATGGAGACTGGAAAGAGTCCTATGCCGAGTTGCCACGTTGGATGCTAGGGGTACAGTCGACCATGGCCGGGACAATCACTGTGTTGAAGACCTCTGGAGAAGAATAAGGCTCCCACACAAACTGTATCGGAGAAGTTAATGTTAGGTAAGACCATAAGATTATACATGAACCAGTACTTGTAAGAGCAATAACTAAAGGACTTACATCGTGCGTACGCAATCTATCCAAAGAAAGGCGTGCAGACACCACTCTTTGATCCACTGCATCATTTTTCGGTAGATATGTAGACCACCTATAATTTTCATTGAAAGCATGACATAACAACCAGGAACACATGAAATTGAATCAGTTATGGACTGAAAATAATAAACCGTACCTGGATGCAAGCGGAAACCCAAACACATCAAAACGACTAGGTCTCAAACTGGAAAACCTCCAAAAAATCCAAGACTGTAGAAGCTGTAGTGGCCCGGCTAAGTTAACGTTTCTGTTTGTTCTATGACAAAGACATCTATACAACCAGGCTAGTGCCGCCGAGCCCCAGTTATATCTACCCAAGTCGTCCAACAATGCCAAATAAGGCAACCAGCGAAGGTGAACCCGGTTTGCGTTCTTGTCCGCAAACAGCTGAGATGACAATAACATCAGAATATAGGCACGCGCGTATATACGCACGGTCTCTTCACCCGCGTCTGCTGGGAGAACCCAGAACCTCTCATGGAACCATGTTTAGCACACCGTCATCTGCTTGACTTTATTCTGCGGTGGTAACTCGCCAAACAACTCCGAAACCACACACACGCCAGTCTTCCGTTCTCCATCAGATTCTCAAAGTCAGTCAGGCAGCCACTAACGGCCTCCCCATCGATGGGCAAACCCAGCTAATATGCCACATTTTGCAAAGTGATGGTACACTCACCTAACGGCATGTGAAAGGTGTGGGTCTCAGGACGCCACCTCTCAACGAATGCGCTAACTAGAGGCTCATCAACCCAGAACTACTGACTGTTCAGCCGAGCCAAGTGATACAAGCCAGCGGTCTCCAGATACGGTATGATCCAGTCGTGTAAAGGCATATTTTGTTGTCTCCGGACACCGCTAATAACCCTAGTAGGCTGCAAAATGTGGATAAGAAAATCCTCAACCGACAACCAATACTAATAACAGTAAATATAATTTCAAAACAGTATTATACACCCACATTGGTTTTCTATTTTTTCTAATAAAAGTGATAAAAATAAATAACCAATAACAATAATAATAACATCTACAACAATAGTTACTAAGAAGGATAATACTAAAATTAATATGAATAATAATAACAATAATACTAATAATAACAATAATAATAATACTAACCACTAACAGCAAAAACAATAAAAATAATAACAATAACACTAATAATAATCACAATAATAATAATAATAACTAACCTCTTGGTCGATGTATCCAGCCACATGCGCAACGCCATTTAATCGGTACATGCGAGCTTCGTCATCCATGACTCCCCCACTCAAAACTCTCAAACTCTCCCCAGATTTTCTCTCAACAACAAGCTTCCAAATTTTTTGCTTTGCCACAAATGATCCGTAAAGACCTAACGCGGTTCATGTATTTATATACTTCACACATAAACCGTAGTAACCAACCAGATTTTATGCTCATGCTTCTTTTTTCATAAATCGTAGCTGCCTAAGACGGTTTCTTACACATTGTTTCTTTTATAAACCGTGGCTGCCTAGAGGAGTTTCTGGTCATTTTGTTTCCTTCGTAAACTGTAATGAGCTACCACGATTTACATGTTAATATAAAACCGTGGTTAGCTCCCACGAATTACATAATGTTAAAACAAGACATACACAAAAGAAATTTCCATTTATTGCAATCACATAAACGTTTTTCACATTTAATTTATTTAAGTACATTGCCCTTAAAATTATTATCACAAGTCTTTATCAATCTCCTTGCTTAAATAAAGTAGGGTTCTAAATTTTAACAAAAAAAATTCATACACATATATTAAATTAAGAATATTTAGTTATCATATACTTCGTAGGAATTTTGTGGGTCTACATGTGCAGACAGATTTAGAGGAAGGTGAATCGTAGTTTCGATCCCCTAAAATTTTAAGAAATTACATTTATATATGAAATTTGTATTTAAAAAA
>NC_029791.2:123637503-123639237 GCF_000816755.2 Arachis ipaensis | reverse complement strand
ATTTTTATAAAATAAAAAATATAATAAAATTAATAATTAAAAAGTTCATCTAAAATTCGATTCTTTGGTATTTAAATTTTTAGATCCGTCCCTATCTATATGGGATGGATACATATGCCTCTTCCACATCCTCATTTATACGTGGAGGCGGATTTTCATTCCCATATAGATTCACATGTCTCTATTTAGCTCTTTTGCAAATATTTATTTCAATTATTTTTTTTTGTCATTCCTAACTCTACCCAATTTGATCATTCAATTGGGTTAGGGTCACCCAACTTATCCCGGTTGAGAGAGCAAGTGAGTAAATAACAGTTAAGTTTATGTTTGCCAGTTTTTTTCATGTCAATGATAATGCCGAAGGAGTGAATAATGCTCCGCTCATTTGTCCTAGAGATTAGGTGACAAATATGGATTATTTGATGAAGTTATATGGAATGCTTGAGTATGTAATGCTGTCTTTTGTTTTATTTTAATTTGCTTTTGTTTTAATTCCTATTGGTGTAGGTTGTGATGCCAAACTTTCTCTCACCTTTTGGATGGTGGTTGAGTTTTTGTCATAAACTATTTAAAAAAAAGTTTATGGATAGTATTACTACATTCTCAAAAATTAGTATTTTTAGGTAACGTTTGTTTCGAGATACTAAGACAGAGATTGAGAAACTGAGACTCAGTATCATGTTTATTGGTTTAGATACTGGTACTAAAATTTTTGTCTCTATCCCTAAAATTTCAGTATTTCAGTACCTCCAAAAAGTAAAGACACAGGAGACTAAAATTTTTAAAGATGGAGACTAAAACTTTAATAACATTTTATACCTAAAACATCCTCATTTTAATTAGTTAATTCTAATTTTATCCTTTGTACAAATTAAATTAGAGTTTTATTCTTGTTTCAATTTCTGTCTCTCACTTTGCACCAAACAGAATACTGGAATTAATTTCAATCTCCATCTCTTAGTCTCTGTCTCTCAATCTCAGTCTTTCTGTCTCTGTCTCTCCACCAAACACTACTAATGTTGTCTTTCTATTAATATTGTAAAGTGTGATCTGGTAACATATTTTTTAAGTGGAACTAAAAGAATATATAAAAAAATATTGTATGATAGAATCTTACATTTGATAATATCACTTGAGAAAAAGAATTAAATGAATTAATTCCCCTAAATCCTCATTCTATTCCATACTTCTTCATACTCACTACCTAACAACAGCAATTTGTCCCCTCCCCCAAAAATCTCATAATCTTCCTTAGTTCATCGACAATTCCTTCCACCTAACCTTTATAGTGGCCACTTTTTATTGGTGACAAATATTGTTCAATCTTCAAGCCTTCAACCTCGAGTTATCTTCTTGCAGCTTTATTGAAACTTTTTTGCTGCCTAACCTTTCTCTACCGTTACTATTTATCTCCTTCTCTTCATTATTGTTGCTGCCAAGATAGAACATAGAAGCTGCAACCACGGTCACTTCGCTCACTCACCCTTTGTTTTCACTACAAGAGAATTGTTGGATATTGCCGGATTTATCAAAAAAATTCGCTACTATAAACTTCGTCAGTAACTGTTTACTGGCAAATTTTTTCGTCCGTCGCTAATGACCGACGGATTTAACGGTGGATATAAACTTTTAATTGGTAAAATTTTAGAGCTTGTTACCGTCGGATTTTTGCTTAGATAAATCCGACAGTAATATATTATTTATTTTTAATAATTAAATTGATTGTTATTGACG
>NC_029791.2:123634056-123637483 GCF_000816755.2 Arachis ipaensis | reverse complement strand
AAAAAAATGTTTGAAAATTGAATATAAAATTTTAAATATTAAAATTCAATCATTTCTAAACTAACAAAATTTAAAGTTTTATAATTTTTTAATAATAATTTGTCTATAATTTTTAGTTAAAAATTTACAAACAAATTCAAATATCATCAAAATGCAAGTAAAAAAGTAACAGAAACTCACTTAAGCATGAACAAATAAGAGCAAATCTTTTGACATTTCATTTTCAGCCTCAAGCTCCTCTACTAAGGATACCGCTCTTTTCTAATTCTTATTCCTCAAAAGATCCTTTATTTGTTCTCCAGAACATAATTTCTGGTAGCATACTGTCTAGTAATATAATTTAAGAAACTAATTAGGACAAAAAATCTTTAATGAGCTATGACAATGAGAGAGTACATGGGTGACTGTTCCTTGCATTTTGAAAATCAATCCAAATTAATATTATAGACATAGATCAAGATAATGAACTAAGACTAAAGTAAAATAAACCATAAGAGACATACTTAGTTCAGTAATAAAACTTAATCAGATGCAATATAATGCTTATGATATCAAATTTAATCGCGTAAACTAGAAGTGAATTTAGATACAATCTTTGATATAGTCATTCAACTGAATATCTTTATTTATATTATCCATCCTATACCTAGGTTAAATAAAACTCAGAATCAAGCAAAGGTTGATTGGTTTCAGATTAAAATTTAATTGAATACCATATTATCCAAACTTAGGCACAACTTTATTCCATAGTAATACATGACTAGCAAAATACAAATTTTACAAATGCTTTATAGATAGTGATGATAATTATTTCTACCACTTGGTGAAAGCTATCATATTCTATACAATGTAAACTACATACATGAGATTAACAACAGTCATCTTACATGGAGTAAGATCTTTCAAATGAAAAAATCATTCACACTTAAGATAGCAAGTAGAATATTAAGTAAGCAGTAAGTATTGTAGCAAAAAGATCACTTTTGCCAAATACATACACAAGAAGTAACAGATAAGTGGAGTAATAATCCATTGAAGATTGCTAAAAATAGATTTTGATCGTTTATTATATAACCCTAAATTTATAGTAGCTCTAATGCTAAATTATTTTATTCATCATTATATTTTTCAAATCAAAACAACAAATTTAGAAGCTACCCATTTTGAGTATTTGACTTTTCTACAATAACTTGGATTAAGGTATGTGCATTTTTAGTCTTTAGTTACTTTTTTTTTCCAAGCATGATATTTCAAAAAGTAAATTTCTCAAACATTTTAGATCATTTTTATGAAATAGTCACAAAGTCACACCTCTACAAATAATTTAATTATCTGCATCTTTAAACAAAAGGCCTATCTTAATTTTATCATCCATCCATAAATTCAGAATTATAATAAAATCTAAAGAAATCAAGCAATTAATTAACATGATAAAACAGGGGCAAAAAAGTGTAGGGTTTGAATTTAACAAATGCTAACAATGTCGAGAAAATAGAAGAAGGAAGTGAAGAAGAGATACCTGGATAAAGGAGGAAGGCTAGCATCACAGCTGTCCAAAGCAAGTGGCAACGGCGGTGAACAACGGAGGCAGCAACTCACAGGGGAGAAACAAGCTCCTCCATGACAAAAAAAGCTCCAAGTAGACGCTTCTCGATGGCGATAATGGCTGGAGTCGTGAGAAACGTAAATTCTGGGTAATTAATAAATAGTTAATCAATAAATTAATTATTATTTAAAAAATTAAAAAATTAAATTGTATAGTTTAATGAAGTATTTTTATGAAAATATGAGGCTTCATTTGAAGTGGTTATTTAGAACGATTTAGATTTTTAAGGATTTTATAATTTGATTTTGAGTTATTAAGAAAATGATTACATTTTGAATTTGCTTTATTTAGAAAAGAATGAATTGTGTTTTGGGTATGAATTGTTGATGAACGAAATGGGAGGTGTGATAATAAGGAATGAAGGATGATGAGAATTGAATTTTATGTCTAATTGTTGAATGAATTATAATGATAATGAGATATGTGTGACCGGGTAAGATGTGGTGGCATTATCCACTCGCTCCGGGTCAATGAAGAAGTTGTATGAGATATGATTGAGGATGATGTTGCCTATGAGGAAGAGGAAGGTTGAGGACTGAGTTTGATTATGAATTTGAATGAATATGAATAAATTGTAATGATAATGAGAATGAATTTCTGAATGTGACTCCGGGTAAGATGGAGTGATGTTATTCATTTGCTACAGGTAAGAGTCAATAAGTCGGGTAAGATGCAATGGTGTTATCCACTGGCTCCGGATTAGAGTTCTAAGCTTTGGGTAAGATGCAAGGGTTGAGTTTTGTCACCGCTTACTTCGAGTTGAGAACTGTAACACCACCTCGGTAAGAGGCAGGGTGGAGTTGTCCTTGCTGTGGGTACGCGGGTAAGATTCAAGAGTTGCAGCATTGTCCTACTTGCTCCGTGTTTGGTGTTCTGTGCAGAGTTAGTTACCGGACATGTCGGGTTTGGCTTTATAACCGACAGATGAGACTTATCAGTCATAGTGCAGGCATACATCATATGCATATGTGTGTTTTGGTTGATTGTGCATTAATTGGGCTTGCCTATGTGATTATTATGCTTACCTGCTATATTTGCTACCTGCTGTATCTATATTCTACTTGTATTTACTTTGTTTGTATTGCTTGTCTGTGCACCAAAGTTTTGGAGGAATGGAAAAAAATGAAAAGTGAAGGATTAGATCACAATTAGATTGGAGGAGACAGAGAGTGAATTGTAGGGTTAGAGTATAATGCGACAGAAAGTAAACTGTAGAATTAGAGTTAGATTGAGACTTGGATACCTTAAAGAGTTTTACCAAATTTATGGTTTAATTTATTCCTTTAAGTTTATATCTGAGTGTCGGAGCTCTAGGAATGTCTCTGGCTTTTCTGGGACCTTATATATTATCTTGCGGACACCTTTACCATACTGAGAACTCCCGGTTCTCATTCCATACATATATTGTTGTTTTCGGATGCAGGACGCGAGGCACCTCACTGAGCATTCTGGAGACTCTTGGAAGCGAAGAACTATCTTGGGACTTGGTGTTTGTATTTGGTTTATGTTTATATATGTGTATATATTCTCCATCTTGTATATATTATGTTTTGTCCCTCTTAGAAGTTGACTTGGAGAAACAGGATTTATATTTATTTGTTGGTTTATTTTTGGGGTTGTATATATATATTCTAGCCGACCTTTGCTTCGCAGGTCAAGTATAGATCTTGATTATATAACTATCATTTGGAACTCTACTTTTGTATATCTGTCTTTTAGTTTTCTGTATAACCTTTCTATCTTTCCATTTTTCGTGAGCGTTGTACCTTCGATTTTGTTTTCGCCGTACACCTTTTCTTTCAAAGCTCCTAGATATATTAT
>NC_029791.2:123631309-123633419 GCF_000816755.2 Arachis ipaensis | reverse complement strand
TATACTTTTAGAGGTTGTAGCACCTCGCCCCCTCTATTTTACATCCTAGGTGTAAAGCTCTGTGTGGTAGGGTGTTACAGGAAGCGGTCGACAACGGTGAAACAACAGCGAATAGTGGGGATGAAGGGCTGACGGCGAGAGAGAAAGAAAAAGAGGAGAGAAGTAAGGTTAATGATGTTGCAGAAATGGAAGGGAATGGTTCATAATTTGAATTTATGGTCAATTTTATCTGCTAATTTATCGTCGAAAAATTACGCTGGTAACACACAATCTGTAACCAAAATGGTACGTTTCATTTAATTACCTTACCGTCAGATTTAGGGAGAGAAATCTGATGGTAATGATCATGGAAATTTTTATTTTTTTCTCTCCAATTATTACCGGCAAATTTACTGTCGGAAAACCAAATCTGACGATAACTTTTTTACTCGACAAATTTATTGCAAAATTCACCGGTAAACCTGCCGCTAACCTCCAATACTAATTCCGACAGTAAATTCAACAGTATTTAACATTTTTCTTAGAGTGTTTCCTCTACCACCAATCTACTCTTGCTGTTGGTGCCACTAACTCATCATTTACTAATCTCTTCTTTCTTCATTCTTTGTCGCTGCTAGATTCTCTCCATCACTATTTAGCAAAAATATACTCTATTCTCCTCTCTTTTCTGCTCACTATTTGATATCTTCTACCCATTTGCTCCCATTATTATCATTGCTTTGTTTGCTATCGTTGATGTGCTCTCACATATACAATGTTTAGATTTGGTATAGACCTAGTTTAAGTATAATCCAAAAGTATTGAAGTTTTATGAGATAAAAGTCTAAAAAATTAGTCTAATCAAAATATTAGGTTAGATTTCATTCAAAACAGAACTTGATTCATGAATATTTTTACTAACAAAAAAATTTAAGGAGCCAACTACCATATAAGCCAATTCAAACTAATTTCTTTTTATTTCTGATTTTGAAATTCTAAAAATTAAGTTAGTGCGGAGTTATTTTTTGTAACAAATCTATTTTTCAACTACTTGGCTCTACTTAACTACACTTTTAGTTGATTCCTTAGTGGAACCGTTTACTGATAGTTATAGCAAAAGATTACATTATAGATATGGAAGAAAATCTGCATAAAAAACATTTAGATTGGATGCTAATAAATAAAGAAATATTAAATCATTCCATACCGAATGAAGATTTTATTTTCTTTCTTTACCCCACAAAGATATTGAATATAATGAATTTTTTTTTTGCCATTGAGATTTTGAAAATGAACATTGAAATATCCTTCAAAAACAAGTAAATAGATGTGAAACATATAAAATGCGGTTAATCCAGCTGTAAAATAAGCATATATATATAGATAGAGTAAAATCATTAATGAAACACGGTAAATATATGTTTCTGTAATGTACAAAGATCCTAAACGGTAAACCTGTTTGGACAAAACAAAATTAGCCCACTTGATCCAAAAAAGACTCATCTTCAAGCATCAATGTCACCTTATTCTAACTAATTTGGATTCTGTTCTTACAAAGGATACTCTTCCAAGCTATAGCTCAGACGTGCACTTCCTCTGCGAATATCCGCGGGCTTGGGAAGTTATTCTCGGAACTGAGATGCTTAGCATGGAACCTGCAAAAGAGACTCCGACGCTCAAGTCAGTGATTTTTCTTAAGAGAGAGTAAATTAAGATGAGAACATTAAATTAGTGCCAGGATCTATATTTTCTCAACGCTTATGGAGTGGTATCTCTCTGTGTTTTCTGACCCTGAAGAGGGTTAGATGTTGCGTTTATATAGTCAAAAGGGTCTTGGCCTCTGGCCGTTATGCTGAGCTGGTAGCCAGATTTTTAGGGGAGCTCTGATGTAGCTTATTGAGGCGAGAATCTCGGTTGTTAATGATATCCCAAAGAATCTTTTGGTGTTAGGTAGTGCTCGGTCAATGCTACTGAAGCCGAAGTTGTTGATATGGATCACAGCCCCCAAGCTTGGCCTATAAAAAACAGGTTGAGCTTTTATATTCTCGGCTTCAGGAGTTCTTTGTTTGTGAGGATTGTACCGTAGGAGCCCCCAAGGTCAACGTGTTTTTTTTTTTTGGGCTTTAGTTTC
>NC_029791.2:123618905-123631289 GCF_000816755.2 Arachis ipaensis | reverse complement strand
GTCGTGGGGTAGAAAGTGTCTAGGGAGTTGCATTTGGCTTTTCAACTGCTTGTGGGTGTAGTAAAACGTTTTGTCTTCTGAAAGTTGTACTTGTACCAAGGGAAAGACCATGAGTAAGAAAGGTTAGTGAACTTTTTGTCTTGTACTTTTCCTTGCTAGTTTTTGTTTCTGTAATGGGGAGAAAGGAACATATCGTGGTTGATGAAGGGGATGTGTATAGTTGGGTTGTTGGTGACGTGAGGGGTTGCGTCTCTATTTTTAGTAGTGCGGAGTTGGTGAAACAGTTGAACGAAGCTAGGTGGGTGAGAAATGCTGATGAGTTAGAAGTTAGGTTTTTACCTTGTGATGATAACAACAGGGTTTGCGAAAGAAGGTCTGATTGGAGTTATTTTTATATATATACTTGCATGTTGACCGAACTTGGTATGAGGTTCTCTTTTACTGATTTTGAATGTGGAGTGTTGGCCCAACTGAATTGTGCTCCGATGCAGTTATATCCGAATTCATGGGCGTTCGTACAAGCTTTTGAGTGCTTGATGGAACACTTTGAATGTTATCCTTCTCTTAGTTTATTTTTTTCACTGTTTCAAGCTAAGGGTTTCTGGAAGGGTGGGTGGGTTAACTTGAGTAGTCATTCAGGTAGTAGTATCTTCAGCTTATATAAACAATCCTTCAAAGATTTCAAAGAGATTTTTGTCAAGGTTCAAATTGTCGGGGATTTTTATCTGTTCTTTTTAGATTCATTGCTTGAGGAAAGGTTTCCTGTCTTCTGGTCTCCAGAACCTAAACTGATTTTAGATTGTGAGAATAGAGTAGCAACTGAGGAATATGTACTAAATTTTTTAATGAGCGTGATGTCCTCGTCTGAGTTGCTATCCATATCTAATTTACTGGAGCTTGAAGGGGATAGGGAGGCTGTGTAGGAATACTTAGGTAATATAGGTGCTGTATGTTGTATTTTGTGTGTTTTTGGTGATCTTGTTTTGGTCTAATGTGGTTTTGTGGTATGTTGTAGGTGAAAAAGCTCCTACCCTTACAACCGCCAATTTGAAGGCTTTTGTGGCTAAGGCTAAGAAGAAAGAAAGAGAGGGGTCGTCAACGAATATTGTTAAGGTTGGTGAAGGAGGTGGGGTGAAACAAGAAATTAGCTTTAAAAGGAAAAGGGGAGATGGTTTGTCAAGGGTGGTTGATCTTACTGGTGTGAGGGAAACCTCTGCGATTTTCACTGCCGAGGAAATTAGTGCGGCGTATGAGAGCCAGATGGTGCTTCATGGTTACAAAGAAGGTCCTCGAAACTCCCTTTGGTCCTCTGATTACCCATTCATGGCTGTTGCTGATGAAGTTGCCCAAGTGAATTCGGATGTAAAGATTATTCTTGACGCTGGGAAAGTGTTGTTGCCCGTTACCTGCAGGTAGATCTGTTTTGTTGCTTTGCCTTGGATTGTTTGGTTTTGATAACTTGTATCGCTCATTTTTATTTTAGGTTATTGGGGGGAGGCTGTCTGTTGGTTGGACGTCCGAGCTGGACGCTATTCTGGAGGGTGACAATATTGCTGCTATCAAAAAGCTAAAGGAGTCATTGGAGGAGAAAAACTTGAGAATAGAAAAACTTAAAGGTGAAGTTAAGAGCTTGAAGGAAAAGCTGAAGAATTCGGAGGCTGAATTGCAAAAGGTCAGGGTTGACCTTGAGTCTAAGGTTGAGGAGGCTGAGAAAACTGGAGCTCGGATTTCAGAATTGGAAGAGAAGGTCCTTTCTGCCTTCACTCTTGGATTTGACCGTGCTGTTGCGCAGATATACGTTGTTGCTCTGGAAGTTGATGCCAGTAAGTTAGACGTGACGAAGATCGTCAGCAATGGCCAGTTGATTGAAGATGAGACTCCGCCCGAGAAGGAGGACGAGAGTGCTTCTGTTGAGAAGGCGGATTGACATATCCGTTAGTTTTCACTTTTGTTTTATATTTGTAATTGGATTTTTTAAGGTCGGGTATGACCGAATTGTTTCGCAAAACTATTTGATAGACTTTTGATTGTTTATAAGTTATCCCTCATAGGGTTTGTTTCGGTCTGACTTGAATGGTAAATCAAATTATATGAATTTGGAATTTGCATTTTGTTAACCAACAGTGTTTGTACATGTAGATGATATGGGGGTAGGAGACCTCATTAAAATCTCTCCAAGAAAAACTCAGTGTGGGATAAAAGCTTGTGAGTAGGAAAAAGAGTGTCTCCCCTTGTCCACATCATTTTTATGTAAAGTAAGCTCTTAAAGATGAGACATTCCAAATACCAGGGACATCTCCGCCCTAGAGTGTTTGAAGTTTGTACGCTCCTTTTCCGAAGACTTTTATAACTCGGTAAGGCCCTTCCGATATTGCTGCTAGTTTGCCATGAGCATGAGGCTTTCTTGCTTCTTCCGTTCGTCTGAGGACGAGGTCTTGTTTGGAAAAAGACTTTGGTTGTACCTTCTTGTTGTACTTCTTCTTTATTATTGCTTGCATTGCTTTTTGTCTTATTTCAGCTTTTTTCCTATCTTCATCTACTATATCGAGCTCGATTCTTTTGATGTTGTCGTTTTCGTCTGTTGATGTGTGTTCGATTCGTGGTGATGATATTGAAATCTCCACTGGAATCATTGCATCTGCTCCATAGACCAATTTGAATGGTGTTTATTATGTTATTGTTTGTTTTGTGGTGTTGTAGCTCCACAAAATTTCAGGGATTAGCTCGGCCCATTCGCTATTTGCATCTCCGAGCTTTTTCTTTAGTGCATTGAGAATGACTTTATTAGTTTCCTCAGCGAGTCCATTGGTTTGTGGGTGCTCTACTGAAGAAAAGTGGTGTTTAACCTGAAAACCACTCAAAAATGTTGCTAAACTTTGGTCGGTGAATTGTCGACCATTGTCAATAACAATAGCACGAGGTAATCCAAAACGGCAAATAATGTTTTTCCAAATGAAAGTTTTGACCTTGTCAGCTCCTATTTTTGCTCATGGAGTGGCTTCTATCCATTTTGAAAAATAATCAATTGCTACGAGTAAGTATTTTACCTGGCCAAGGGCTTTTGGGAAAGGTCCGAGGATGTCTAGCCCCCACTTCTGAAATGGCCAACTTACTTCCGAGGTATGTAATGGCTCGGTAGGATTGTGTATTGTCGAGGAATCTTTTGGCAGCTATCGCATTTTCTAACTTTGTTAATGCAGTCTTGTTTCATTGACGGCTAGTGATATCCAGCTCGAGCTATTTTTGATGCTAGACTCGTCCCTCCTATATGGTTGCCACATACTCCTTTGTGGACTTCGTTCATAACGAATTTACTTTCTACGGTGCTCAAACATCGTAAGAGGGGTTGAGAGAAACCTCTTTTGTATAGGTCTTCTCTGATTAGTGTGAAGGATGATGTGCGTCTTGTGAATGTTTTAACGTTGGCTACTTCATGTGGCACATTCCCAGTTTGTACGTATTATTTGTATGGCGTCCTCCAATCATATTCCTGTGATATTGAAAAAATAGCTTTGCTGTTAAAACTTGGTTCAGCAAGGGTTAATTGAGATATAACAGAGTCATTCATGATTTTTCTAGTTGTTGCTAATTTTGAAAGTGCGTCTGCTCGGGTATTTTGCTTTCGAGCTATGTGTGTGATTTGTAGTGAATGAAAATGAGAGATAAGTTCTTTTACCGTTGCATGGTACTTTTCTAATAATTGATCTTTTACCTGGAAGTGTCGTGTTACCTGTTGTACGACTAGCTGTGAATCACAGTAGACCTGGAGATGGGTGACATTGAGAGATTGTGCTAGTCTTAGACCTGCAAGTTATGCTTCATATTCAGCCTGATTATTGCTTGTTTGAAACATGAACCGAATGGATTATTCGGTTTGCAGGTTGTGTTTGTTGGTCAGTAAGACTCCTGCTCCGGAGCCTTCGGTGTTGGAGGCTCCATCCACATATAGCTCCCAAGTGCAATGCTGCTCTGGGTGTTCTGCCAATTCAGCTATGAAGTCGGCCAGGAATTGTGCTTTTATTGCTGTCCTGGGCTCATAGGTAATATCGAACTCTGAGAGCTCGACCGACCATTTTATCAATCTTCCTGAGACTTCGGGTCTTGTCAGAATTTGCCGTAGAGGTTGGCTTGTTTTTACTACAATTTTGTTGCTTTGGAAGTAGTGCCTTAACCTCCTAGATGTGACCACCAATGCATAAGCTAATTTTTCCATTGGTAAGTATATTAGCTTTGTGTTTTGCAACGTCTTGCTGACGAAGTACCCCGGATCTTCTCTTCCACCTGTTTCTATAACCAATGCCGAGCTTATAGTGTTAGAGGTAACGGATAAATATATTAATAAAGGCTTACCTAGGCTTGGTTTCTGTAATACTGGTGGGCAGGACAATATTGTTTTGAGTTTTTGAACAGTTGTCTCGCATTCAGTGTTCCAATTGAACTTATGTTGTTTCTTGAGTATGCTGAAAAAATGTTGTGAGTGTGTTGAAATTGATGGGAGGAAACAAGATAGGGCGGCTAGTCTGCCGTTTAATTGTTGCACCTCTTTCATCGTGTGAGTGCTTCGCATCTTTATTACCGCGTCACACTTCTCTGGATTTGCTTCTATACCTCTAGACGTCAGCATAAAGCCCAGGAATTTGCCGCCTTTTACCTCGAATGCACACTTCTCGGGATTGAGTCGCATGTTATGTTTCCTTACTTGCTCGAAGATCTCTTCTAGGTCGGCTCTGTGGTCTTGATATTGCTTTGTTTTTACTACCATATCGTCGACGTATACCTCCAAGTTCTTTCCGATTTGTCTTCCAAAGACTTTATCTATTAATCGCTGGTAAGTGGCACCTGCATTCTTAAGTCTAAAAGGCATAACCTTATAACAATAATTCTCTAATTCAGTAATGAATGTTATTTTGTAATGGTCTTTAGAGTGCATTAGAATTTGATTATACCCTGAGTATGCATCTAAAAAGCTTAAAACATTGTATCCGGATGCATTATCTACTAATTTGTCAATGCAGGGGAAGGGGTATGCATCTTTGGGACATGCTTTATTTAAATTGGTAAAGTCTACACACATTCGCCATTTACCTGAGGCTTTCCTTACCATAACTACTTTGGAGAGCCAGGTTGTGAAACATAGCTCTTTTATGAATCCAGCCTTTAGGAGTTTCTATGTTTTTTCTAGGCATGTCGACCTCTTTTCATTGCCCAGGTTTCTTTTCTATTGTGCTATAGGTTGGATCTTTGGATCGATTTGTAGCCTGTGGCATATGAAGTTTGGATCAATGCCTGGCACGTCTGCCGGGGTCCATGCAAAGAGGTCAGCATTTCTTCGAAGTATGTTGATAATGTGTTGTTTGATTCCTGCGGGGAGTGAACAACTTATGTAAGTAACATGACTATCATTGGTGTCCAAAATTACCTTCTCGAGATCATCTGTTGGTGATGGCCTGTTCTGTGGGTCGTCTCGGGGATCCAGGTCGGCTGTTCCTGAGATGTTTGATACGCGGGAAGTCTCTTTTTGGTGCTCGATTCTTGAGTTGTTTTCTGATTTGATTTTAAGCTCTCGTTATAGCATCGCCTAGCTTCTATTTGGTTGGAGTACACGGTCGCTGTTCTATCGTTATTTGCTTGAAATTTGACACACAAGTGAACAGTGGATACGATAGCATAAAAGGAATTTAAAGACGGTCTACCCAGGATTATGTTGTATGGGCTGGGGCAGTCAACCACTAGGAACTGCACATATTTTGTTTTGCATAGGGGATGCTCTCCTATTGTTATTTTTAACCATATGCTTCCCAGGATAGAAACTCGTTCCCCTGAGAAGCCAACCAACTCTTCTGAGGAGGGTTGCATCACATTTGTGCTGAGTTTCATTTTCTGGAAGGTGAAGTAAAAGAAGACATTCGCGCTGCTACCAGGATCAAGTAACACTTTCCTAACGAGAAGATCTCCTGCTTGGATTGCATCACCACTGGATCGTCAAGGTTGGTAGTTGACGCTTGGTAATCAGTTTGTTCGAATGTTATGGTAGGTAAAGCTAGTGGATGCGTGGTTGTTTCCTCCGTCCTCTGGACCGCTAACATGGTTCTATAACTTCGTTTTCTTGCCGAGTTTGTATGTCCACCTCTTGCAAATCCTCCCGAAATGCAGTTTATAACTCCCATTATTGGTGGTGGCTGAGACTTGGTATTTTCTGTAGTATTCGGATTTTGTTCTGGTTAGAGGTCAGTAATGTTCCGTCGAGTGTGTTGTCTTCGGCTGCCTATATACTTGTCCAGGTGGCCTTGTTTGGCCAACCTTACTAGAAGGTCTTTGGCGATCACGCACTCGTCGGTTGTGTGGCGAACTTTTGATATAAGGTGCAGTGTTTCGATTTGTCGACGTATCTCTGGTCTTGATACAAGCCTGCTCTGCTAGGTGGCTTGGTGATTTTCGCATTTAATATCTCCTTGATGATGTGTTCTCTCCTTGTATTGAACTGGGTATAGGCATCATATTTCGGTGTCAACTTGAAGAACTTCTTATTGTCCTTGTGACTCAATGTCTTGGGGTGTTTTTCCTCTTCTTGCCGAGGTTGTGGTTTGTCAGTTCGCCGAGCTTCTCTAAGCTCTTTGATTTCCATCTGTCTAGTTGCCCTTTCACGAAATTCTTCTAACGTTCTGAGTTTGGTTATGGCTATTGTCTCCTGGAATTTTCCTGGTCTAAGGCCGCTCTTCAGTGCGTGGAGATACACCTTGGAGTCGAGATCTGGGATCTCCATGGTCGCCTTGGCGAACCTTGTCATGTAGTCCTTCAGACTTTCATGTTGACCCTGTTTAATGGTGCTGAGGTAATCCGACCCGTGCACATATATTCTTGAAGCTGCGAAATAGTCAATAAAGGATCTTGCCAAATCTTCAAAGCAAGAGATGGAACCTACAGGAATCTTAGAAAACCAAAGTAAAGCGGCACCATCTAAATAAGTTGGAAAAGATCTACAGAGTACAGGGTCAGATGCACCGTTAAAGAACATCATAGATTGAATCTTTATGATGTGTACGCGTGGGTCGCCGAATCCTTCGTATGGTTTGAGCCCGGTGGGGAGCACGAAATTCTTTGGCATCTGAACACTCATGACACTTTCCGAGAAGGAGTTATCGAGTGTAAGCTTCATCTTTGGCGGAGTAATCTCTATTGGCTCTGTTTCTCGAGCATGAGTACTACTCCCTCCAAGATTCTTGGACGATTGTTCGGCTATTTTTCGAACCTCGGCATGAAGATCTGCCATTATTGTCCTCAGTTCAACAGTTGTGGGAGGTTGGATTCCGTTGTCTGCCATGTGTGGTGATCTTGAAAGAAAAATGGCAGAAGGGGATAATCTGGGTCGAACAAGTCGGGCCCCACGGTGGTCGCCAAATGTTCTTACAAAGGATACTCTTCCAAGCTATAGCTCGGACGTGCACTTCCTCTACAAATATCCACTGGCTTGGGAAGTTATCCTCGGAACTGAGATGGGCTTGGCGTGGAACCTGCAAAAGAGACTCTGACGCTCAAGTTAGTGATTTTTCTTAAGAGAGAGTAAATAAAGATGAGAACAATAAATTAGTGCCAGGATCTATATTTTCTCAACCCTTATGGAGTGGTATCTCTCTCTATGTTTTCTGACCCCGAGGAGGGTTAGATGTTGCGTTTTATGCTGAGCTGGTAGCCAGATTTTTAGGGGAGCTCTGATGTAGTTTGTTGAGGTGAGAATCTCGGTTGTTAGTGATATCCCGAAGATTCTTTTGCTGTTAGGTAATGCTCGGTCAATGCTACTGAAGCCGAGGTTGTTGGTATGGATCAGATTCGAATTCCACCTTGTACATATAGAAACTCGTTAACTAGTGGCTGATCCTTTAATAAAACTCAGATCTGCGACGGATTAATTCTTTACCTATCGAGTTAGAGAATACTGTGAACCTAAAAAAAAATCACCTTATTCCCCTTCTTCACCATTAAACAGCTTTCCCCTTCCGCCATACCTCCGACGACTAGGCCCAACACAACCAATGTCTGCTTTCTCAACTTCAAGCATATTTTTTTAATTGACATTCATTCCCTTTGGACATCACTTATTTTTATTACTATCTCCGCAATAAAAGAGAAATCAGTCATCCTTCTTAATCTCTTAATCAAAGCTTAATCAAACTATTTCGCATTCCATTTGTCAGTTTTTCATTTGATAGTTAGCTATTATTAACCATCAAAACTGTTCCGTCCTGGTTAGCCGAGGTATATGACCCTTCGGGCAGTTGTAATTCCTGAACCGAGTCAAACGTCGTCCGGGAGTGGCGTCACAAATACACCTTGGTACTTTGAAACACGGCGGCGAGAGCACCTGTAAAAGGGACTCCGACGCTCAAGTAAGTACATGAGTAATGAAATACGAGAGTAATAAAAATAGAGTGGATTCTGTGACCTGGTGTTTATGAATTACTCGGCTTGGTTTTATAGGCAAGTGGTGTGTTAGTTGTAGTTCGTTTGTTCCGATATTCTTGGTGAGTGCCGTTGCTGGCATCTTTGACTTGTGTAGAGCCGTGATTAAGTTTAGAAGGGAGACTGTACCATTAAGTCCAGATTCGTAGGTCGGTTATGATGATGGTAGGGTTGCCGAGTTTGTTGGGGGTACACGTCAAAAAACCATGGCCACCAGAGACGTGATCTATCTATAATTCTATATATATTAAAAGAGTTATATTGGGTAACCAATGATTTTTTTGAACAACATGAATAACTACTAATCAAATAAAAACACATTACACTTTTAAATTATTCACCTGAATCTTAATATTAGAATAACTATCCGCACACCTAATAAAATAAATATCTAATACATCTATTGTTCATATTTTTTAATATTTTTATTGTCTATCTATATTTTTTCATATTAAAAACATAAATTGTATCATGATATAATATTAATTTATATTAATATACGTGAAAAAGCAAAAATAACTCTATGATTAAGGAATAATAGCACTATTACTATAGTGTTTACGTGTGAATTTAATTTTGACTATCGAGCCACATGTCAATGATTGACACTGAATCATACCTTCTACTCTTATTACGATATATTTATATAAGCATCTCTTATTTGAGATTTGGAAAGGGAGAAATTAAAGAAAGTGATGATGAAGGGAGTATTAAACTAAAGAAGTTGGTGTTTTGGATACCAATGCCATGATATCCGAATATTTTATATATGTTACCTGCTCTATACTTAGTCAAAAAGTTATATGCTGTTTGGTCATGTTACTCTACCATTTAATAATAGCTAGTTATTCTCGTTAAGTTTTTTTTTTTTTTCTTTTTTCTTTTTTTTTTTTTTTGAAAGAAAGTTTTTCACCTTTATATAATCATATATAACTCAAATAATAATTGGAGATAAAATATTTTATTTGCATTTATAAACACACACGTAATAGAGTACACTCGAAAAAGAACATTTTCGAAGAATATTATTTCGTCCTAGCATGTTCTAAAATACCCGTAATTGTTTCACATCGATATTTCAATAATCTTAATTGTTGATTTTAATTCATATATATTATAATTAAAATTATTAAAATATCGATGTTTCGAATACATTTAAAAAATTTTATATATAATGTATTGGAACTCTTGGATCGCTATCAAACTGTTGCGTATGCACATAGGAAAGATATTCATTATTTTTTTCAAGTACAAATATTGTATAATTACGCTATATATATATATTCTTAGTTAGCAAGATCGTCTTTTAAAATAGTCAGAGTTCTTCCTTTCTAACTATACATGCTTTAAACCGTATTAATTAAAGAATAAAATGCTTTAATATTGTAAGTAGTAGTAGTATCTATAGTTTATCAAAAGTAGGAGTAGAATTCACTCCTGTATATTCTTCTTCCCTATATATAAATCTCCTCCTTCTCTTGCTAGCATTATAGTAGTTAAAATTTAAATGAGTTTAATAGTGAAATTAATTCTTAAAAAATAAGTTATTTTTTAAATGTATTCATAAAAAATATTATTAATTAAATTAATATTTTAAAGATTATAATTTTTTTATAATTTTATTAATAATTTTTTATCAATAATTAATAATATATATTGTATTGTACCCCTAAGATCTCGGACGAAATCGAGTTATATTTCGGACGTAACGGCTCCATCTCAACAGAACGCTTCCCACAATCTCGGACCTAGATCGCTCACCAAAATTTCGAAAGAAACTGACTGTTGAGATACAAACCAAGTTATAAAACAAGATTGTGGCATCAATGAAAGCAGATAAGAAAAATACTTCTTCTCGAAAACAATCTCGGAATTATATCCGCAATCATATATATTCTTTACTTAGTTTATTTTTCTACTGACTTGGACGTCGGAGCCCTTTTTACAGGTACCACACTCGGGTCCAAGTTCAAGAGGATATCATTTAACCGGCCAAAGCTATCAGGCATACAAAATCGATGGAGAACCAACGTATAGCTCGGATAGAGTATCTTTACAAGAACATATATAATTTCTAATATATTTAATTAGATGTTGTTTATGAAATTTTATGAATTTATTTTATTTTTTAATTATATAAATCTTAATCCTAAAATTTTAGAAATTAGACTATTCGATTTCTAAATTCCGACCATCTAATTTCTATTTAAAAAAATTTAAAGTACAAAAATCACATCCCCCATTTATATAACTTCTATAATTTTAAAAATACTAAAATTACGATGTTTTAATATATTACTTATCTCACTTCCATGAACAAAAAAAATTAGCCACAATAAATCGCAAACTGGCAAATTCGTCACATACATTGAAAAACACATAACTACCTCGGTACTCACAATCATGTACTGATGTGCATGCATTAATTTTGTTGACCACATAATGCGTTTAAGTGCCCCTCGTGGGCCCTTGACGATATGCATATCTTTCATTTGAAATAAATGGCACACTGCTTTTGCTGGCTACACCATCAGCTACTACATGCTATGCTACTCCCATTTCCCTCTAAGCAAGCAAATAATCCTAGTAGTAATTAAATATAAGAGACGTAATATTAATTATTATTACTACTACTATCTTGTATGAAGAACTTTTCATTAAAAGAAAGTTCTCACACATTTAATAATAAGTTATTGTCATTATCAACTGTGCCACTATTTTTTTTTTTCCTTCATGATGAACTGTGTACTTGGTGGCACTAGAATAATTAGTAGAGTAGAAACTCATCAAGTTCTTTTAAGGAATAATAGATCTTAACTAACAATCTTAATTATTTTGTTGGAATAAATTGTCCTCGTTCCCTTCTAGGTTTTAAATTAAGCTGTTCTTTTATCATAGGGGGATCGAGTGATGTCTCCCCAAACAAAGGCAATAAGGCAAAAAATTGGTTTAAACACAAGCTAAACCCAGGTAGCCTTGAGACCATCCTTAAAGAAGAGAAGCAAATTTTTAAAGAGAGCATAAAGTGAAATTTTTATCCTACACGAAATCTTTTGTCTAGAAGAAATCGAATTACCGGTGAAATCCATTTATTTTTAATCCAAAGTGACTTTAGTTAGCTGCCTAACTTAGCTAGCTATATAGATAAAGAAAAACTGAAAAGCGTCGGCAATAATAAATTAAAAATAATGATTAGGTTAAAAGATGAATATTACAGCTGAGAATCTTAGATTGGTTTTTCTTGATTATCTTATTAGGTTCGCTGATTCAGGAAAGAAGCAAATTTGTGACACTTTGCAATATAACATTATCATCTAGAGTAGAGGGTTTGGTTAGAATACAATTCTTCTAGCTTTAATGGTTAAATTAGGGAAGACATTTCTTTTTTAACTAATAACTACCCAATAAAAAAATTGAACACAAAATTGACTAAATGTAGACTAAAAAAGTTTTTTCTTTTTTTAAAGAAACAAATTGTATGATCGTGAAATAAACTTAGTGAAAATTAAGAGCTTTTAATAAGTCTTTCAAACAAGGTGAAAATAATTTAAAAAATGGAGAATCATTTGTTCTTGATTTTCTTGTATTGTTTTTCTATATATCTTAGTAATATACACTCTTCTTTATTTATATACAAAAAAGAAAAGAAAAAAAAATTTGTTATGGTGTTTAAAATTTTGTGTCTAATTGTAACTTAGTGAGAGCTTTTAATAAGTCTTTCAAACAAGGTGAAAATAATTTAAAAAATGGAGAATCATTTGTTCTTGATTTTCTTGTATTGTGTATTGTTATATCTTAGTAATATACACTCTTCTTTATTTATATACAAAAAAGAAAAGAAAAAAAAATTTGTTATGGTGTTTAAAATTTTGTGTCTAATTGTTAATAATAATTAAATCATTAATATTTTATTAAAAATATAAAATT
>NC_029791.2:123611595-123617662 GCF_000816755.2 Arachis ipaensis | reverse complement strand
ATTATTTTTATGTGAAAATGTCATCATGATTCATGAGAGTATCTACCTAAAATAAAATATATTATTAAATTATTAGACTAAAAAATTAAATTAATAATTAAATAATAATAAAAAATAATAAATTATGATAGTTTATTATTTCTCAACAAAAATTATAAGTGAGAAAGTGAGAATGATAAGGCATAAAATATTACTAAATGGATATGGCATAGCATGCATACTGAATAGTGCATACTATATTCCCGGGGTGAGTTGACAATTGAGAGATTTGACAAACGCAGTTTTTATGAGTGGCGAGCGATGTTTTCTCCCTATGCTATGCAATGCACAATGCAATGCACGAGCTAAGCTTAAAGCTTTGTGAGTATGACCTCTCTGAAAACGTCAGCATCCTTTAGATGCCCAAACGCCGTTCGTGTCGAAATTATTGACTCTTTGATGACACTACACTGCCAGTCAAATCTCTCTCTCTCTCTAAATATATATAAGTTACTATGTCCTTTTGGGAAGGTACCAACCCCCCTCTGTGACTCCCTCTCTGCCTCGTTTTGCTGGTTTTAAGAAACCCACTCCTAGTGGTTGAATTTGGTGGCCTTGCACTTATCCAAGAACTTTCTCCATCCACCTTTTTTATTCGATTCTTTCTCCAACTCTAGTCTCTACTCTAGCTACATGTAACAATTGTTTATTTTACTAACTATTGTACGCTCATACAAGTGGTTAAAATAATACACTTTTTGAATTTTGAAGAAAGAAAAGTGGAAAAACAAAGAGGACCCCTCTTGTTATGGCTTTGGGTGAATAATCAAATTCATTCATTATTAATAGTATTAGACTTGGCTAACTAGGCCAAGCAGGTGGGGGCATAAAGCATGTTAATGTGATGCTGTTTATGCCATAAGGGTAATAATGGCTTTAAATTAATAGTTTAAACTTTATGGAGAAGGATAGTGGATGTATAATGAGGTTTTATTACCAAAGGATAATAAGAGTGTGTTTGGTTGGGTCTCCAAACTACTGACAGACCAAGAAGGGACGGGTCATGTGAATGTGTGATCAGTGAGTCTTTTGTATAAATTCTGAATCTTTTTATGGCAATTGATGTATTAACCTTTCTGTACTCCAATCTGCGCCAATTAATACAACGGCCCAAGACAGTGAGACATGCATGGAACAGTGTACTACACTACTACTCTACTTCCTAAACCTGTCCCTGCCCTCACACACTGACATCTAGGTTTTTACTGTGTCCACTCCCCTCTTTTTACTGCAGTGAAAATTACTACACTGTAATCCGAGGTTCAAGCTCAGGGTAAAATTTTTGGGGTTGTACATGTATATACTCAATAGGCATGTAAACTTGTGAAGTCGCAGTCTGTAGTAAAAATTTGGAATTTGTTAGAAGAGTGGGTCTCCCTAGTGGTCCATTTCTCTCAGTCTGTTGCACACAGGCTCCACAGTTTTTTGTGTGTTACTGTCACTCTCAGCCTCACGGATGGGATATTCATCACGATGGTGATCACTGATCAGGATGTGACTAATCAGACGGCCATTCTAAGCGTTCAGCTTCAGCCGTGGGATTTCAAGTACACACATAACATTCACTATATACCATCAAATTCACTGCGAACAAGTTGATTTGAGTCCATGTAAATTAAATGATTCTAATCTATTATAAACTTAAAAACTAAAATGATTCATTCATGTATTTACAGGAACCAAAATAAGTATGAGGCCAATGTCGCATTAGTTCAATACTATTATTTTGGATCAAATTTGGAAGGTGAGAAGTGAAAGCTAAGGCACGTGTACCCTGTGGATGCGTCACAAGGTGATGTGCATGGATGGGAGCAGTAGATGGATAGATAGGCAGGCGTTATATATATTTTATCTTCTGTTTGGTTATGATCAACTTGTGGCCTCACAACAGGTCGGTGATGAACGATGATCAGTGTTTGGTGAGACAGAATACAATGGCAAAAAAATAAATAAATTTAATAGGTAGTTGGGTTTGACCGGTTAATTCAAGATAACCAACCAACAAGTGGCGGTTAAGGTGGGTGAAACATGTGTATTAGGGTATTAATCCTGGTAATTCTTTGATGAACTCAGTTTAATTAATAATTAGGCCTGTGTATTATATAATACTATACTATATAAATTATTTAAAGGACGAGGGGCCTTCCCTTTTTGTACAAGTTAAAAGGGGGGAGAGAGAAAGGGGGTAAGACAGATCTCTCTCAAGGCGTTTAATTGCAGAGATCTTTTTGCGTTTCTCAATATAAGAGAGAGAGAGAGAGAGAGAGAGAGAGAGAGGAACAGAATAGCCTAGGCTGGACAATTGAGTGTATATCTTTATCATTTTTATCTTATTAGTGCGGGTTTGAGTTTGTCTCTTTGTTTTATTTTCCGTTTGATCCCATGCTCTACTCACTGAATTCGTTTGTCTTCTGTGCCACCTCCAGATCCATTAAAACAAAACAAACAAAACTATTCCTTTCTTTTCCTTCTCCTTCTCATTCCAGCAAAAGCAATACTATTATATAGTAATAATAAAAAGCGATAGAAAGGGATAGAAGCTAAGGAAGAAGGCACCTGCTATTCTCATTGTGGATTAGTTCTGTCTTTTCTTTTTTTTCTCCTCATCTCACACCTTTTGGTCTTTGAAAAATGGGAACTGGTTGGAGAAGAGCCTTTTGCACACGCGACCCAGAATCCACCCTATCCGATAACAAGCATCGTAGAAGCTCAAGCCCAAGCCCAAGCCCGAGAAGCTGTGGCAGACTCGGTTTCCTCAGCAATCCTTCCACTCCAAGGTTGCATCAACAGCAATCTCAATCCGTTTCAAGCCCAAGCCTGCGTTGCCGTACAATCGCCGAAGCAGCTGCATCAAATGAGAGCCCCAGAGTTGCAAGCAAATTAAGCACGCCAAGAGCAAACAAGTCCCCCAAGACGCTTGCAGCTTCAAATCCATCTTCACCTCGTTCCCCTCTCAAATTGTCCCTATTCAAGAACAGCTTCAAATTCAGGGTGTGTACTGTGTACAATGCAAAGTTAAAAATTCAAAACTCAAAATTATTGTACCGTTTGGTTCTTAATTCTGGCTGTTTTTCACGTTTAACAGAGTAGCTGCGGAATATGCTTGAACAGCGTGAAGACGGGACAAGGCACTGCGATATACACTGCAGAATGTGCCCACGCTTTCCACTTTCCTTGCATAGCTTCACATGTTCGCAAGCAAGGTAGCCTTGTGTGCCCAGTTTGCAACGCTACGTGGAAAGACGTGCCACTTCTTGCTGCGCACAAGAACCTCCCTTCAGAGTCTCAGAATGCCAGCGACATGAAGAATCCCACAGAAAATAACAATTCCTCAGTTTTCAACACAAACCCTGTGGAGCCACCTCAGCAACAGAAGCATTCAGAGTCGATTAGGTTCTACGACGATGATGAACCTCTCCTTTCTCCGACCTCCGGCGGCAGGATTATTCCGATTCCTGAAGCTGATGAAAAAGCGGAAGACGAAGACGACGAAGACGATGCCGGTGAATTTCAAGGATTCTTCGTTAATCCAAAATCTTCTGCTTCCTCAGTCAAATCCTACTCTGACGAGTTTCAAAATATTGAGGCAGATTCCAGGACCGTTCAGGTGAAGCTCATGCCGGAGTGTGCCGTCATTTCCGTCTCAAGAACTCACGAGACCTACGCTTTGGTGCTCAAAGTGAAGGCTCCGCCACCACCGCCGCTTACTCCGGTGCGGAACATGTCGCAACAGCGAGCACCGATAGATCTTGTGACGGTTCTTGACGTTGGAGGAACCATGACCGGCGCGAAGCTGCTCATGCTGAAGAGAGCGATGCGTTTGGTTATCTCATCACTCGGCCCCGCAGATAGGCTCTCGATCGTGGCCTTCTCCGCGTCGCCCAAACGGCTCTTACCGTTGCGGAGAATGACACCTCAGGGACAGCGCATGGCTCGCCGCATCCTCGACCGCCTTGTCGCTGGCCAAGGCGGAAACGGCAACGCCGGCGAGGCACTCCGCAAAGCGACGAAAGTCTTGGAAGATCGGAGAGAGAGAAATCCTGTAGCGAGCGTGATGCTCCTGTCGGACGGCCAAGACGAGAGAGTCCAAGCAAGCAACAAATCCAATCAACGAAAACCATCAAGCCACGTGTCATCGACTCGGTTCGCACACATCGAGATCCCGGTTCACTCATCCGGTTTCGGCACAAAAAGCGGTTACAGCAACGAACCTTCAGAGGACGCGTTCGCGAAGCGCGTGGGCGGCTTATTAAGCGTGGTGGTTCAAGATCTTAGAGTCCAGCTCGGCGTGCAGTGCGACTCCGCTGAAATCAGTGCTATATACTCTTGCGGCGGAAGGCCAACGCTTCTGAGCTGCGGCGCCGTGAGGCTCGGCGATCTTTACGCGGAGGAAGAGAGGGAGCTCCTTGTTGAGCTTCGAGTTCCCGTTCCCGCTTTCACCACTCGCCACGTCATCACCGTACGGTGCCTATACAAGGACCCTGCCAGCCAAGAGATTGTGTACGGTCGGGAGCAGGGACTCGTGGTGCCACCACCGCAGAGCACGCGTTGTTCTTCCGGCGCAAGAGTCGAGAAGCTGAGGAACTTGTTCATCACGACGCGCGCCGTAGCTGAGTCTAGAAGACTGGTGGATCACGGTAACGATTTCACCAGCGCGCACCATTTGCTTGCTTCGGCTCGCGCGCTTATTTTGCAATCTGGTTCGGGTTCGGAATATGTTCGAGGTTTGGAGGCTGAGCTGGCAGAGATTCATTGGCTGAAGCATCAGAAGGTTCAGATGGAGCAGGTTCAGGTCCAGCAGCAGCATATGATAGCGATGCAGTCGCGGCGGAGAGGGGGAGATCATAGGGATAAGGAAACGAGTTTTGTGGATGAGAACGGCGAGCCGGAAATTAGAACATTTGGTGATGGCTCTTTCTGATATAGAAGATGGCTACAGAGGGGAAAGGGAGTTATATAATTAGGGGTATGCCCCATTGTATAATTTGAGATATTGATTGGTTAGTTAGTTGTTTGTTGTTTTGTGCTTTTTTAATTTTTGGTTTTTAGAATGTTCAATCATTTGCTTTTGAGTATTCAGAGCTCAGGAGATGATGTGTAGTACTTTACTTCTTGAATTCCATCATGTATACACACACACTTTTGTGATGATAAAAACAAACAAGACACTACTCGAAACTTATATGTGACGGTGCTTCTATGGAAGGCATGGAAAAGTTGTATATGCTGTTATGCTATGTTTGTAGAATTACTTTTCTTTTTTCGTTCTTTTTTCGGTTATTGGCTTTTTGGATATGATAGATGTTGGGATAGTTTGAGATTCTGGTTGTCGTTTGGATGAAGTGGGTTTGTGCTGCTAATTATTAGGGAACGGACTCTCAAAGGGGCTAAAATAATCTTTATGGGTGAAAAACATGGTAGAGGACACAACTTTAATGATGAAGAAATGATTACATCTCATATGGCAATGTGAAGCTTTTTTCGCCATACGTTAATCATACTCAGATGAAAAAAGAAGGGACCAAAAGTATTAATATTCAATCATAAGTGAAAGAGATATACTACGCATTAGACACCCAAAAAAGAAAAGATATATACTATGCATTGCGCAATGCTACATGGGAAATCTCACTTCCCAGCAAAAACATTAATAGGTGGAAACTACAAACAAGAAAATTATTAAAACAGCTTTTTTGTAAAATATTAGTTGAAACATAATTAGATGATTTTACATATTTTAGAAAATTGTCCGATATAATACTAATTCACATTTTAACTATTATCTTTGTCTAAAAATTATTCTAATGTGTATTTCATACTATGAATATAATTATGGCGAGTGTTAAGAGGCTAATATTTTTAGTAAAAAAAATAGAGTTAATTATTATTGGTTCACATATAAAACAAATACAAAAAAAATTAGTCATCTAACATTTTTCTATAATTATATATTGAAAAGCAGAAGACACTTTCCATATACCCAAGTAAACCAACTCTCTAATTTCATTACATTAACTATTGTATTTTG
>NC_029791.2:123603400-123611582 GCF_000816755.2 Arachis ipaensis | reverse complement strand
GTCTTGAATCATAAGCTCTTTATATACACACAATGCTCTGCTGGTGCTAACAGCACTGCCAATCGGCAACATAAGATGGTGTTGATCATTAATGGGGAGAGGGCCATTTTCGTTAATCACAAGAATAGGATGATGTTAATCACAGAAATGTTTGTATGTGGAGCCCAAATAAGTGCCTGAATTTTCCAATCCATCACTATCTCATTCATGTTTTATTGGCCCTCTTACTTTGCTTCGCTCTTTGTAGTCTTACTAGGAGGCCCACATTTACTCATTTAGCTACCTCTTATTTAACTTTGTGAAATACTTCTTTCTCTCGCAACGAGAGCATATATCTCTAGATAGCTAGAGCAACTACTTCGACAAAAAGCTGGTTCATTTTCGGTAGTGGAGCTTTCGCAAAGAAAAACAGGGAAGGGAGTTCATAATAACACTAACCAAAACAATCACAAGTGTCCGAGATTAGTTCTCAGCTTTTCTTAGTCTCTCTCCCTGAAAGATACGGACAACAAAAAAATTAAGCTAAAGCCATATTTTCTCCCTTCCAATTATAGCTCATGTGATTTGATGGAGAAAACACGTAGTATTTAATGTTGAGAAAGAGAAAATAATTAAAAAAGAAAACAAAATTGTTTGGACAATGATTTTTCAAATAATTAAAAAGTTAATACTTTTTTGGATGGTCATTGGTTTCGCTCAAACTGTCTTTTGACCTCTTTAAAAGTTAGAAATTATTTTATATATGAAAAAAATATTAGTATTTTTGCTTAATATTGATGTTTGTGGTGCTTGACAGAAATGTGGACGTACCAAAAACATTGGCACAACATGCAGGGTACGCGTTATTTTTTCAGAAAATTGAGACAGCTTTATCAGAGATTTCAAGCAGAGATTTGCCACGTGTTGTCTCCCGATACAACACGCAGGGTGCGTGTTACTTTAGCAAGGATTCCACACAGATTTTCGAGGCAACTTTATCAGAGATTCTTTACGTGGCTGCTCTGGTACAACACGCAGGGTGCGTGTTACTTTAGCAGGAATTTCGTACAGATTTTCAAAGCAACTTTATCAAAAATTTTCAGTAGAGAATCGCCACATGGCAGCTCCAGGACAATAAGCAAGTTGCGTGCTACCTTTAGTAGAGATTTTTCACAAGTTCTCAAGGTGCCTTGATCAGTGACACCAAGCACGGAAACGCCACGTATCGTCACCCTGCAGCACGCAGGGTTTGTGTTGACCAGTCTAGCCACGTGTCTTCACTGCAGCAGCATGCAGAGTGCGTGTTGACCAGTGTCTCCATGTAGGAAACAAGCCTTGCTCTGAAAAAAGGCATCAATAATATTTAATGTTTGCTTCATCGTTTGCTACTTTGTTCCGAGTGTATAAAAGGAGAAGGGTGGGGCTTCATCTTCATTTCATTTCATGCATAGCTCGTCTGCAGCAACATTTCATTTCATTCACTATGTGGAGAATGAAGATGTAAGTTTTGTATATCTGAGCATATCGGCCATTTCCGGAGAACAACAAATGGTTATATCTTTTTATGGTGGATCGGTAAATTATTGGGCCGAACTGGATTTGAACCAGCGTAGACATATTGCCAACGAATTTACAGTCCGTCCCCATTAACCACTCGGGCATCGACCCAGGAAGAATCAATTTGATTCTTTTTAGATGATCCATGATCAACTTCCTTTCGTAGTACCCTACCCCCAGGGGAAGCCGAATCCCCGTTGCCTCCTTGAAAGAGAGATGTCCTGGACCACTAGACGATGGGGGCCCACTTTCCCGACCGCCGTTATGCTATGTTCTTAGTATAAACAGTTTTTTTTTTTAATTGTCAATAGATTGGAATGATATGATTCGCTCAGAAGGATCCCCCCCCCTTTTTTCAAAACTCCATACCATATATTTGGGGAGTTCATCATCACGATTTCTAAATCGTTCATTCCAATCGCCAATCTATAATTCCAAAAAAAGTAGGATCTTTCGGGGAGTGGTTGGTTTGCTAGAAAAGGCGTAGCGTGGGTTAAAACTTCATTTCTTTTATTCATTTTATAAAAATAAATAGATGTAATTGAGAGTAAATTAGTTTTAGTTGAGAGTGAAATTAAAACACTTAAAATGATACGTGATTATACATTTGCAGAAGATTATGTTATCAATTATTTGGAAGGGCAATTTACTTATTTAAATAAAATGGCAGAATCCTTTACCTAAATGTGCAAAATGAATTGTTGTTACCTGCATGTGCAAAAACCCATTTCTATGTAATCCGTGGCAACCCACCACGGTTTCCAAACGTGCATAAACCGTGGCAGGTCCCAGCGGTTTAGGGGCAAAAACTATTGAGTGTAAACCGTGGTAAGTCACCACAGTTTACGAAGGAGGCATGGCATGCATAAACCGTGGTAAGTCACCACGGTTTATGAGGAAAATGTGCTGGTCATAAACCCTTGTGGGTTACAACGGTTTATGTAGGATAAATAATGGCCAGAAAACCTTGTAGGTTCCCACGGTTTACAATGACGGGTACTCTATATATATGTGGGTGATTCAAGATCCATAAGAGATCATTTTCACAATGGCTAGTGAGGAAGAGAGTTTTCTTGCCTTAGTGCATTGCTCTGGGAAAATAAAAAAAAGCCAAAGCCATGGTGTGAAGTTTACCGACAGAGAACCACTGAGTATTTTTATCCGTTCGTCGATGAGTTTGTCAGATTTGAAGAACAGCATCTTGGAGAAGCTTGGCGTGTTGGGTAGCAAGTGGGTGAAGAAACTATTCTACAAGATTTCCATGGCGGTTGTCTCGACCGGTGTTCATTTTGAAACCTTTGCGGTTAAGGCTGATGAAGATATTAGGGTTTTGTTCTACTTTGTAAGGAGTTTTCCGGAGATCAGAATCCATGAGTTGTTCGCGAAGTTGGAGGTTGGTGTCGATAGTTCTGGGGCATCCGCTCCAGTTCCTAGCCCAACTGTCGCGGGTGGTGCATCTAGTTCGATGCCTGCGGTCAGACCGTATCTTCCACCGGTTCAATCACCTTCGTTTGCGGCTGATTTAGACCGAACGGAGGTTGTTGGTTTTGTACCTTTGGAGAATGCAGCAATCATTGAGCCTCCCCACGTTGTGGGCACCGGTGGTGGCCTGGTACCTTATATCGAAGACTTTGGTGGACCTGATCAAGTAGAGAATGCAATGCGTGACGATGAGTCTGACCAGGAGCCTGTTGATATTGTAGGTGACAGCGACGATGACACAGGTGGCAATCCACATGCGCAGCATCGGCCTTCAAGTTCTGGTTCTCATCAGTACCCTCCACACTTCTCCACACTAAACTTGGATGCTCTTGGTCAACAGGAAGACGGTGGTAACACAGTGAGGGGATCTTCTACAGAATTTTAGATTGGGCAATCATTCCAGAGTAAAGATGAAGCTGTGCTGAGTGTCAAGGACTATAGCATCCGGCGAGGTGTTGAGTACAGAGTCATCGAATCAGATCATTTGAAGTATCATGGAAAATGCAAGGAATTCGGCAAGGGTTGTAGTTGGTTGATTCGTGTAGCGCTTCGTGCACGAAAGGGCACTTGGGAGGTTAGGAGGTACAACGGGCCACACACATGCCTCGCAACTTCTATTTCAAGTGATCACCGTCAGCTGGATTACCACGTTATCTGTTCGAGGATTCTTCCTATGGTTAGGGCAGATGCTGCGGTTACGATAAAGGTACTTCAACAAGCGACAGAAGCCGATTATGGTTTCAGGCCTAGTTACAGGAAGGTTTGGATGGCTAAGCAGAAGGCAGTGGCACAAATATATGGAGATTGGGAGGAGTCTTACGCGGAGTTGCCACGTTGGATGCTAGGGGTCCAGGTGACAATGCCGGGAACAATCACGGTGCTGAAGACGTCTCCTGTTCGGATTGGTGGTGGGGTTGATGAGTCGACGGTGTACTTTCACCGGCTTTTCTAGACATTTCCACCCTGTATCGAGGCATTCCGGCATTGCAAGCCTCTCGTCAGTATTGATGGTACCCACTTGTATGGGAAGTATAGAGGGACGCTGCTGTTGGCGATATCTCAGGACGGGAACTCGAACATCCTCCCGATAGCATTTGCCCGTGTGGAGGGCGAAAATGCAGAGTCGTGGTCATTCTTCTTGTCCAATCTCCGAGAGCATGTGACTCCTCAGGAGGGTATCCTTGTTATCTCTGACAGGCATAATGGGATCAAGGCAGCGCTTGAGGCACCTGAGACTGGGTGGCTGCCTCCTCGGGCTTTCCGGGCCTACTGTATTCGGCATGTGGCTGCGAATTTCGCCCTAACGTTCAAAGGTAAGGACTCAAGGAGGATGTTGGTGAATGCTGCGTACGCAAAGACTGAGGCTGAGTTTTACTACTGGTTTGATATCATGCGGACTGAGAATCCAGCAATGTGTGACTGGGCCAACCGGATGGAGTATGACAAATGGACCCAACATGAGGATGCTGGTCGACGGTTCGGGCACATGACCACAAACATCAGTGAATGTGTGAACTCCGTGCTAAAGGGGACTCGCAACCTGCCGGTCACATCGTTGGTTAAGTCAACCTACGGGAGGCTTACTCAGCTATTTGTGCTACGGGGACAGACAGCAGAGGCACAACTCAGATCTGGGCATGAATTCTGTCAGGCATTGGTCAAGGCTATTGATCGGAACCTAAGAGACTCTAGGTGCTTCATTGTGACATTATACGACAGGCATCAGTCCGAGTACACCGTCGCGGAGACAACACCAACCGGGAGCTTCTCGCTGGGTAGCTATAGAGTTTCCCTTAAAGATCACCGATGCGACTGTGGCCACTTTCAGGCGCTGCATTATCCTTGTTGCCACGCCATTGCGTGTTGCGCCTACTCCCGGCTTAACTGGGCGTCATATGTTCACGAGGTGTATCGTATGAGTGAGGTGTTCAACGTTTACAAGCAGGAGTTTCTCCCACCTATCCCTGAAGGACTATGGCCTCCATATGCTGGGCCTACCATCATTCCTGACCCCAATATGCGGCTTGCAAAGGAAGGTCGTCCAAAGGCCACCAGGATCCGTGGAAGTATGGATCAGTCTCAGTCGAACCAGCCGAAGCGTTGTGGGCTATGCCGTCAGCCTGGGCATACGCGGAGGAACTGTCACCAGCAAAGACAAAGTGGTGGAGGGGATGCGTAGATCTCATGTCGTGTAAAATTCCGTCTATGCTGTTTTAGTTGTTTCAGGGTCTAGATAATCTTAGTAACGTATGGTTGGTTAAGTCTGTGACTGTCAACATGTTTCTTTAATGCAAAAATTTCTGATGAATAAATTCCTGCTATTTTACCTGTTTGATTAAACCACTTTGGTATCGTTCATATTGTGCATTATAACATAAACCGTAGAACTACATATAAAAAAAGCTGAAACCGGTTAAACTGCTTGGTCAAAAGAAAAATAACATTTAACGTAAGTCTGAAAGCCATAAGTACATACTAGCATGCTAAATACATGAACTAACAAAGGTCCTACCGGACGGGAACATATAACAAAACTAATCAGAATCCTCAATGGTGTCACTGTCATCATCGTCGAACTGGCCAAGCAGGTGACCTCCGGTGCCACACAAAGGAGGACGCCTCACCCGCCTCGGTCTGTGATCTGCCGCTGGTGCTGAGGGCTGTGCGAGAACCGCGCTGAAAGCAGAGGCAGGTGTCCCTCCTAACACAAACCATGGGTCAGACGGAGATACTGTAGGCTCGTTGAGGTCAACTGGCAACTGAGCCTGAACATCGTCACTCGGTGGCTGCTGATCAGCAAACTGGGCATGCTCCTCAGGCATCTGTGGCCTATAATGGGTATCATCATCATCCCTAAGCATGTCTGCTATGTCCCTGTAGAACTCGGACTCAGTAACAGGATCTCCATCCCGACAGCCGCGGTAGTAAACTCAGCGAAAGCATGTGGGGTCACGTTCCCAAACAGCTGAGAGCTAGTACCCAGTACCCACGTCGGCTGATCCATAGCTGATGCTGATCCAACTACCTCCTCAACGGGCACGTGATGAGTCAGTGCAACGCGTGCGGAAACTAATCTCTGTGCCCCTGCATCGTTCCTCGGCACAAACTCAGCCCACCTACAATTTTAATTGAAATGATGTCAAAACAAAGAATAACAGATGCTGTTTTTACAATTTATGAACGGAAAATACTAAACCCTACCTGGAAGCAAGAGGAAACCCGAACCGGTCAAAACCAGTGGGCCTGAGAGTGGGAAACCTCCAGAAAATCCAAGACTGTAGTAGCTGTAGCGGCCCAGCCAAGTTAACGACGTTCCTGTTTGTACCACGACAAAGACACCTATACAACCAGGCCAGTGCAGCCGAGCCCCAGCTATATCTGCCCAAGTCGTCCAATGATGCCAAATAAGGCAACCAGCGAAGGTGGACCCGGTTTGCGTTCTTGTCCGCAAACAGCTGAGACGACAACAGCATCAGGATATAAGCACATGCGTATACACGCACGGTCTCATCAGTAGCATCTGCAGGGAGAACCCGGAACCTCTCGTGGAACCATGTGTAGCACACTATCATCTGCTTGACTTTACTCTGTGGAGGTAACTCCCCGAACAACTCCTGGAACCACACCCATGCTGGTCTACCGTGTTCCATCAGATTCTCAAACTCAGTCAAGCACCCACTAACGGGCGCACCATCAATCGGCAAACCCAGCTGATACGCGACATCCTGTAAAGTAATGGTGCACTCACCAAACGGCATGTGGAACGTGTGCGTCTCCGGACGCCACCGCTCAATAAATGCGCTAAGGAGAGACTCATCAACCCAGAACCACTGACTATTTAGCCTAGCCAGATGATACAAGCCCGCAGTCTCCAGATACAGTATAATCCGGTCATGTAAGGGCATATTTTGTTGCCTCCTAACGGCGCTAATAACCCTACTAGGCTGCAAAACGTGGGTAACAAAATCCCTTAACATACAACCATTACAAACAACACCAAACATAATTTTGGTAAAAATTAGTAGAATGGTCACATTAAATTCATTGATTCTCTTATTGTGTAATAAACAATGAAGCTACGAATACTATGCACTCATGATAACAATATAAATAAAGAAAAAAAATATTTCTCAATAAAATATTAACATTTATAATAAAATATTTTACAAAAATACTATTAACCAGAATAACAAAATAAATAAGCATAATAAAATATGCATTACTATCAATACCGATAATAATATTAACATTTACGTAGACAATATTAATAAACGCCTCACATTTTGATTGACAGTAACCATAATAATATCAACATTTATATAAATAACATTAATCAGAATAACAATACAAATAAACATAATAAAATATTTTTACTAACAATATTCCTAATAATATCAATTGTTATATTAGTATGAATCTTAATAACAATAATAATAACAATAATAGTAACTAACCTCTTCGTCGATATATCCTGCCACGTGAGCGACGCCATTTAGTCGGTACAAGCGATCCTCACCCTCCATTGACTCCACCACCCACTCCTCCTTCACACCTCCAAAGTTTTCCCAAATCCTCTCAACACAACAACACCTTCCTTTTTTTGTGCTGTCCCAAATGATCCGTCCCAGCCTTCAGCGGATTACTTATATAGCTACACACATAAACCGCGGTGGGTTATCAGGTTTTATGTGCAATCCACTTTCCTCATAAACCGTGGTGACTTACCACGGTTTATGCATGCCATGCCTCCTTCGTAAACCGTGGTGACTTACCACGGTTTACACTCAATAGTTTTTGCCCCTAAACCGTTGGGACCTGCCACGGTTTATGCACATTTAGAAACCGTGGTGGGTTGCCACGGATTACATAGAAATGAATTTTTGCACATACAGGTAACAACAATCAGTTTTGCACATTTAGGTAAAGGATTCTGCTATTCTATTTATTTAAGTAAACTGCCCTATTTGGGATATCCTAACTATGTAAATTTTTTATTTTCAATTAATTTATTAGTTTTTGTTTGATTAATATTAGTTTTGTAGTTTGTTACTGTCTATTTGGTTATAATTGTACTATTATTTCTGTTAACATGAATAAATAATATAATTAATAATATTTTTTATTTTTTGAAAATAATTTTATTCTATTTTATTTTACTATTTTT
>NC_029791.2:123599474-123603374 GCF_000816755.2 Arachis ipaensis | reverse complement strand
TTTTTGGTATTTACTAAATTAATCAGTAAAATAAAAATAAATATAATTATTCTTTTCTGGTATTTCGATTGAACTGTACCAGGTTGATAGGAATCTTCTATCCCATAAGTTTGATCCATCGAAGATGTGGCATCTGATAGTTGATCAGGCCTTACCAACAACGAGATTCTACCATATCTCGGGAGTTGGAGAGATCAGAGGGCATTCCACATTGCTATCTGCTCTTGTGGAAATGTGGAGGTTGAAGACTCATTCCTTCGTATTGCCAACCGGTAAGGTTACAGTAACACTCGAGGATGTGTTGCACATACTTGGCCTACTGATTGATGGAGAGATTGTGACCGGTTAGACCGATAGCAGTCAGGACTTCTTGGTCAACTAGAACCTGGGGATTTTCAGCAACGAACTTGTTATGAGTAGTTCATTTAAAAGTTACATAAAGCTAGCCTGGATTTGCCATATCAAAGACACACAGCCATTAGACACTTGGGAGTCTGTTCAGTGATACGTGAGGTGTCACATCTTCTGTCTGCTGGGTACCACCCTTTTCGCAGATAAGCCGACGACATATGCCCAAACGAAGGATCTACCATTACTCCAAAGTTTTGAGCAGATTGGTACATACAGTTGGGGGTTCGCAACTCTCGTGCATCTTTATAGGTCACTGTGTCATGCATCACTGTATGATTGCAAGGAAATGGATGGCTCGCTTGATTTGTTGTTTGTTTGGGCTTGGGAGTGAATGTCGTTTCTTGCACCCATTCTAAGACAGCAGCTTGCACCAGCTGATATACCAGTTGTACGTAGATAATAGTACATAATTTATTAGAATTTGACTCATATTTTATTTATGTTTAACTGACAATACGTAATTTAAACTCTGTTATAATGTTGTGTATTGCAGGTGGAGTCATCATCCACGAATCAGAGCGTAAATGTCGAGGAGCACGGCGTATATTAGGCATGGCATAGACTATATGGATGAGGTTAATATCGGTATTAATTTATAAGAATAAATTATGGTATTAATAATCTAATGACCCATGCAATATTTTGCAGTTTGTCTAATGATCATACATCGGCATCATCATACCTGCCAAACTACATGCACACTTTGATGTGTGTGACTCGGTAGGTCTGTTGCTTTCATTCGAGTGTGTCGAATGGCATCCTACGGACCGAGTGGTTTGCCAATACGGGTATGCATAGCCTTTCCTTTCTCTGCACAAGCTATTCCAGTCAACCAGCATTGCTACACTCTTCGGGGAGTATAGTGCCATGACTAGAGCACAATACATGACGAATGGACACAGCAATGGGAGAACCACCGCAACAATCGATTGCGAGAGAGGCATCTACAACCAATCGCCAACTTTAGCCCGTCCGCCGATTATCGGCGTTGGTTCCTTGGAAGTCTATCAAACCGGTGAACAACGATGTTTCCTGCAGGCTGCATATTTGCCTTTATCCGTTGAGTGGCAAACTCAAAGTAAGTAAATCCAGCATGCTTGCGCTAGTGAGCCTTAGTACTCTTCAACATAAATAGCTCGTTCAATCGATAATATTTTGCTCAGACGAGCGCCAAGACAGGAAGATTTCGGTCACCCTTTAACAATGAATTAATGCACTCGGCACGGTTTGTCATCATGTGACCCCATCGATGTCCCTCGTCAAATTCCAATACCCACTGGAGACGTTCGATGTTATTGCACCAACGAGCATATACCTCACCTCGTTCTTGCAACCTCTTGTAGTTGACATTGTACCACTCCACTGTCCTTGAATACCCAATGTTGACTACAAGCTTTTTCAAATACGGGATCTTGAATTCCCTTAAGAAATTACTACCAATGTGCTGAATACAAAAACATCCACCATGCTCTTGGAGGTTTTCAATCACCTTCGTTACGATTTACTGCTGTCTAGATAGACTCATGACGATCGGAGATTATACCTATGCCGTCTCTTCTTATAACATGCCTTCTTAAATTACTGAGAAAAAAATGCCATGCATTAGCGGTCTCATCCTCCACGATGGTAAAAACAATCGGTACAATATTTTGATTCCTATCTTACGCAACTGCAACCAAAAAGAAACCTTTATATTTTTCGTATAGGTAGGTGCCGTCAACCTAAACCAGCGACTTGCAATATTTGAAAGCTTTTATGCATGGATTGAAACTCCATAATACCCAATGAAGTATCGTAACACCGTTCACCTCTTCACTCCCGTTATACAGGGGTCATGTTTCTATTTGAACTTGTGAACCAGGCATCTTTTAAACTATTGTCGAGAACCACAACGGCAAAACCTGGTAAGATTCTTTCCATCCACTAAAAATTTTGGCTATCGACTTCTGCTTTGCTAACCAAAATTTTCGGTAACTAATAATGTAGTTAAATTTTTCCTGGACTTTCACAATTATAAATTTCACCTTTATGGATGGATCGGATTCAACTAAGGATTCATAGCGTCAGCAATCGTGTTCGAATCCAATTTGGAGTGATCCTATGAGATCGTTCCATGGAACACATGTGCCTCCCATTGTATCTCTAAATCTCCCAATAAGCTTTCTTCTGTATCAAGCTGGCTTGGATAAGCCAATCGTACTTACATCCATATGTCTTGCATTTTGCATAGAACGTCTCTGGCTCGGATTCATAAACAACGTAATCGACTCCTCTAGGGATAGTGTAATTCCAAATTACCGCAATGACTATTTTTATAGAACTATATTCTATTCCGATCGTGAACTCCCCATTCTTAGGATAAGCAACACCTATAAAAAAAATTCAATTGTCGCTCATCGATCCGTCAAAACAAAATTAAGGAAACATACTACCCACTCCTCACATACCTATGTTCGCATATTCGGGGCACTCTGGTGCATGCATGGCATCAAGATCCAAGCTACGCATAAAAGGTAGAACGACCATCGGTTGATTGACTGCGAGTGGAACCATTAAAGTTTTCGCGACTGCCTCACCTCCCTCATCGCCGTCCTCGTCCTTGTCATTGGCTTTGTACGTATCTTCGAACTCGTCGTTGCTATCATTGTTCATTCCTTCCTACGCTTCAGCTCTGTCATCTTGCACATCTGGGTTATCTTGAATCTTATCCACAACTATGTGTTCAAACTCAACATACAACTCAATCCTTAGGTGTTGCGCCTGAGTTTGCTGGTGAATATGAAACATCCACTGAATATTTGTTTTGTCAACAATCAGCATAACCTCAAACTGTATCAGGCCACCAAATACGACAACCGGAGTCCTGTAGAGAATGTTGCTCTCCCTTTTTAAAAGATCACTCTCTATGCTCTGAAAGAGCCCGCACTGTAATTTCGTGAATGTTATAGTGAACGAAACCACAAACAAAAATGTATTCTCACACGCAAAACTCATCCCCTCATATGTGTTTCGTATAATCTCACCGTTGTGGTAAACCACTATTTGCAGTGCCCTCCATTACACCAATAGTGCAGTAAAACACCTCTCTCGCATTGAAGTAAAATGGTAACGAGCTTTGATTTTTATAGGCAAAGGACTCACCTCGCAGATTACGTGTTGTAATGCCATCCAACCTGCGTTTGATACGTGTCCAACACGCAGAGTGTGTGTTGCCTGGATGGTTGCCACGTGGACAACACGCATGGTGCATGTTGCTTCTGATTTGGACACGTGTCCATCACGCTGCATGTGTGCTGAGTTAGCACATGACCTGCGTGTTGCATCTGCTATATCTGCAACATCCACCCACCTATATATACACTAAAAAGCTCCATTTTCAATAAAAATTCATATTTTTTTCATACTAAAATTTTTTAGCCTTCAAAAGTTCGATTGACATTTGTGTATAAATATGTGTTATTTAATTTATTTTTAATATATACTTTGTAT
>NC_029791.2:123577778-123599294 GCF_000816755.2 Arachis ipaensis | reverse complement strand
AGTTTTATACTTGTTATTCTTAAAAATATTGAATAAAAAAATAACAGTTTAAAAATATGAAGTAATGTGAAAAATATTTAAATAATTCATTTAATCATAAATAATAGTTATATACTTGCTATACGAATGATGCATAATTGTATCTTCCATAAATTCATTTCGTGATCTCTGACAAATTTGTAACAGGATAAATTTGGGCAGGAATTTATAATGATGAACCAGAGGAACAAGAAAATACAAGGGGGAAAAAAAATTATAAATTGGTGTACTTAATGGCTGAATTCATGTGAATGTTGCCATGTTGGGGTCCATTGTATCTCTTTGTACAATAACAATGCACACAATGTAGACGGGATAGTAGGGCTGGAAGTGAGTCAAGACAGCTCATGAGCCAGCTCGAGCTCGACTCGTTAACGGCTCGATAAGCTAAACTCGTGAGCTGGTGAACCAAGTTTGAACCTGAAATTGAGCTCATAAATTAAATGAGACGAGTTTGAGTTTGGATAAGCTCAGCTCATTAGCTCGTGAACTTATTTGAGCCAGCTCGTGAGCTCGAGCCAGCTCGTGAGCTTTGGATGAGCCGAGCTTGAGCTTAAGAAATAAGCTCGATTGTTAATGAGTCGAGCCATGAGCCAAGCTCAATTTTCGTGAGCCGAGCTTGAGCTTGGTCTAGCTCGCAGCTCGGCTCACTTCCAGCCCCACCGGAGAGTACAGCAACGCTTCTGAATTCTTGTGGGAAGTTTTAAGGCCACGTGATTCAAACTATTCACACTCAAAACAAAAGGAGAGGGGAATTCCCTAAAATGAGGCTGAGAAAAGAAAATTCTTGTAGATAAATTATTGATCATCAGTTTGAAATATTTTTATAAAATCTCCATAAACATGAGTACCTATACAACACATTTTAGGCATACATTGTTCATTGTAAATACATAGCTTACAATAAATGCTCTATTTCTATAGTACAAAGCCGAATGGCTGTGGAAGAATATGTAGTGTAAACAACTAAACACATGACCCAACAATTAATAGAAAGCCCAATCCTCAATGAATATCAACGCTGTCATGGTGAATATTACACTCTTTTCAACTATGCAACAACTGAATATTACACAATCCTCAATGCTATCATGGTGAGGATGTTTCTCCTCTTATTCTTGTTGAGGAAATAAATGAGTGTCATCAACGAAATTTATGTTAAATATCAATCTCACTTCTGGTTTTGTTCCATCTTTATTCGAATTTTTTGCTCCAAAACAGAAATTTCAGTGTCCAGATCAAACATTCTGTTCAAGGCATGCATGTTCTCCAGGGTTTCACTTAGAGTCCGGTTGTCAGTCCCATCACACCTCAAGTGCTGCATTGGACCATGAAGCAACTTATTCACTATGCCTCGGCTAAGATCGTCGACAGCTCTCCGTGTCTTCTTTGGGATGTCATCACCCAACTTACCTAAGCATTTCTCAAGCTCGGCAAGCCTGATTCTTTCGGCGTAAGCCCTCAATTTCTTAATGGTGGGGACAGTTTCTAGTGAGTCCAACCAGGCCTCGAATTGTTTTGATTCTTCTGCAATGATTGTCTGAGCTTCCATTGCTTTTTTTATTCTATCCTCCTTATTGGCAGCCACAACCTCTTTGAGGTCATCGACGTTATAAACTCGTACAGACTCAAGATCTGAGACACATGGACCCACATTTCTAGGAACAGAAATATCTATGAAAAGGCGTCGGCCTCCAACATCTTTACTTGCTGGAGGAAGGTCCACAACATGATCTTTTAAGAATAATGGGTTTTCTGATGATGTGCTGGTGAAAACAACATCTGCTTCGCCAGCAGAGGTGAGCATTTCAGATAGGGATTTGTATATTATCTCAACACCATCCAATTCTTCACGTATTGCAGCCACCCTCTCCTCAGTTCTATTGACAACAACCATCTTTGTGCAACCTTTCGAAACCAAATGTTTTATTACAAGCTTTCCCATCTTACCAGCACCAATAACCAACATCCTTGCATTAGCATGTGAGGCCTGTGGTAGCTTCAAAAATGCTAGTTCAACAGCAGCCGAGCTTACAGAAACGGCTCCAGCAGCAATATTGGTCTCAGTTCTAACCCTCTTTCCAACAGCAATTGCATGTTTGAATAGCCCACTAATATTTCTCCCAAAGCCATTAACTCCTTGTCCAACTTTGACAACTTGCTTAACCTGAGCAAGGATTTGACCTTCTCCCAATACAAGAGAGTCAAGACCAGCTGAAACTTCAAAAAGATGTTGTGTCGCATCTTTGTTGTAAAGCAAAAACCTATGTTGGCGAAGCTCTGAAACAGGAATCGAGCTTTTCTGCAAGAAAGAACAGTGATGTTAAACATTAGTAATTCAACACAAATGTCATCAAAGAAAGAAACTTCACACCTACTTTAGACATCCATTCCATGACTTCTTTGACACCTCGGTGTTGGGACAAAGCAACAACATATATCTCCATTCGATTGCAGGTGCTCAAAATAGCTGCTTCTTCAATATGATTTAGACTACATAGCTCTGTGATGGCTCTAGGCCATTCTGCTTCTGGAATGGCAAGTTTTTCACGCATTTCCACGGGTGCAGTGTGCACACTGAGCCCAATAACCACAATGCTGCTCCTTTCCTTTGTATACCCTGTGAAAGTTTGGTTATTTAAAAATTGCAAGTTCCAGATAACCAACAAGCAGAAATAAACCAATGAAAGCAGGTAATCATCTATTCTTTCTTTTCATTGATGGATAACAAGATGGACTTCACTTTACACAAATCTTGAAAGGCTCAATTTCTATGAATTGTATCATTAAAGTGGTGGTTCTTAAAACTCTATCAATGATGTATTTCATTAGATCATTGTTAAAAGCTTTTGACATAACAAGGGAATATCTTGAATGCTAATAAAATAATAATCATATGTTTCATGGTAAATTGCACTATGAAAACTTTCACAGAGGATTTTTCTTTTTTTGAAAACAACAGAACGAATATCATTGATTAATGCATGAAAGTTTACTCACTCTGAAACTGGTGGTCACAAAACATGAGATACAAAGGTAACAAAATGCAGCAGAACTTCACACTCATACGGGCAAAATGTGGCATGCCAAATCAAAATTAGTGTGTTTGGAAAATCATTTGGGGGTTTGCAGAACCAATCCTAAGGGGTAGAATTGGTTTTGTTTTGGCTATGTAATATCATGTTTGGGTTGTTGACTTGTTGCACAACTTTTTTTTTATTTCCCTCGGTATCCCCCAACAAGTCAAAGACTAATTCGTCGCGGATCAGAGCTTCATTTAAGGGTTTGCAGCTGACCAATAAGTTGCTGTATGCATAAGGCGGGATTCGATCGCCAACACTTGCTTAAGTGGACTAATGAGCTAACCACTAAACCAACCCAACTTGGTTACTTGTTGCACAACTTAGAATTAATTCTACCTTCGATAATTGGTCATGGGAGAAATGAAATTCTTATACTTTCTGTCGTAATCACTGTTAGAGAATCTCAATCTACCAAACATAGATCTCTTTACTCCAAAAATCAATGCCAATAATATCAACGATGACAGAATTAGTTCTCCCTAGAATCAAGTTCTCAAAAGCAGAAACAAACACACAATTAACTACATGATCAAAATTCAGCTAAGTTTCAGGACTTACTATCAACAGAAGAAGTCTTGAGCTGCTCGAGAGCAGAGAGGGTGCCACTGCTACTGCCAGCATCGCTCGCACCATTATTGATCTTCACAAATGCATCAGGTGCGACCGCGTCGCAGCGAATCACTCCTCTCTGAAGAGAGGTACTTCTGTTCTTGCAAATTACCGATAAATTGGTGGTAGAAATCGATGAGAATGATGATGGTGATGGCATTGAAGGCAGTAAAGTCTCCAACTTGGAGGCTGAGAGAGCTGTTGAAGCAGACATTGTGGCAGCTACGACGAGAACCCTAACCCTAATCCTAGAGGGTCAAATGGGAATCAAATTGGAGAAGGAATCAAAGGGAATTGGGAAAATTTGGTAAGTGAAGGAGAGAGGGAAGGGTGGAATTGGTGCCAAGAAGAAGAAGGAAAAGAACAAGACCCTCCTCCTCCCTCTCACATAATTCGTCGAGGCCTTTGTCGCATAAAGCCATTAATGCATAGCTCGGAATAAGAATTTAAAGTTAGACCACTCTTCATATAACATGTGTTAATGTTGCCATTAGCTACTGTTATATAGTTAATTAGTTGTTCCTAAAATATCATCTGAGGATCAATTTAATTTTTAAAGATGTCTCAAATTAGTTTTTTAAAGTATAATATTAAGTGATATTTTAGGTTAAAATTCAGTTCCAATTGACTTATTATTAACTTCATGTGAAGTCGACTGCACTTGAGTTTTTACCACCGATATTTTATTATTTTATTCGTTAGACAATCACGTACCACGTCAAAAACTTGAAAATGTTAAAAACTTAAGCTCTAAGAATTTGATAAAAGTATTTAAATAAAAATTCTAACTACAAAAAATTAAAATGTGCAAATGTTAAAATTTAAAATTTTGAATAAAAAGGTGCTTTTGTAATAATTTAATTATTGATTACTTTAATAAATAAGAATAATGTTAGTGATGTGTACCCCATAAACTCGGAGATAAGATCAGCATTGAAACCGACCACAAAATCCGAAAACCAACGCTCACAATCGAAGCAACCACCTGACCGAAATCACACCAGTCAAACGCTATCCCCTAGCCATTATTAACAGTAACGGGACTCACTATCCAAGCCCTTAATATCGGAACAAACAGGCAGAACACGGCACTACATTCATCTATAAAACCAAACACCAACAGCCCAGGAAGGACAGGTTACTGATACTCGCTCTAACTTATTTCGTTTATTCTCTCATAATTCCTAGTTTTATTTGAGCGTCGGAGTACTTTTTGCAAGTGCTCCCGCCACCGTGTTTCAAGAGGCCGAGGTTTCCTTGTCACACCACTCCCTGGACGAGATATAGATCTTCCTGGAAGTTAAGCAGTCAACTTAGGCGTTGTATACCTCGGCTTACTCTGGACGGAACATTTGGCGCCCACCGTGGGGCCCGAAAGTTAATTTAACCCCACTTCTCTTTTACTGTATTTTGCATTCTTTTTCTACACATGGTTTCTCAACCTTCGGACATGGCCGATAATGGAGTCCACCAACTCATTCAGGCCGAACTCATAGCCCAGATGGCTGAGCTGCAAACTGAAGTCAAAAGACTGGCGGAATTATCAACCCAAAACAACGCTAGTAAATGCGAGGAGAATGGTTCCAAAGGAAAAGGCAACGCAGACCTACTAAGTGTCAACCCACCAAAGGAGAAACTGACCTTGGATAACCCATTCTTCGAGGAAATTACCAGTTACCAGATGCCAAAAAATTTCAGACTACCTTCCTCGCTCGAGCCATATAAGGGGATTGGTGACCCCCGGGCTCATATTAAAAAATTCCAATCTATGATGTTCTTTAATGGCCCTAATAATGAACCTGTTCTTTGCAGAGCTTTCCCTACTTACCTTGACGGCGCTGCGCTACTTTGGTTTTCAAAGCTACATGCAGGTTCAATCTCTTCTTTTGAAGAACTGGCAAAATCCTTCATAGACTACTTCGCTGCAGCACGGATATATGTACATGGATTAAACTACCTCGGCACCATCCGCCAAGGTCCCCAAGAGAGCTTAAAAAACTATCTGACCAGATTTGCAGAAGCAACAATGGAGATACCCGATCTAGATCCCGCCGTACACCTGCATGCCCTGAAGGCCGGACTCCGACCCGGAAAATTCAGAGAGACAATCGCGGTAACTAAGCCGAAAACATTAGAGGAATTCCGAGAAAGGGCGGCAGAACAGATGGAGATTGAAGAGCTCCGCGAAGCCGAAAGAACGGAGAGAAAACAACCAAAGAAAAAAGAGGACAGAACCACAAGGTAGGCAAATACCAAAGACCCCAGAAAGCCCTTCAGACTGACCCCAAAATTCGACAACTACACCAAATTCAACACAAAGAGGGAAAAGATAATTAAAGAGATCCGCAACACCAAAATCATAAAACCACCAGCAAGGGCAGAAAGCTACCAGGACCAACGATTCGTCGACAAAAGCAAACACTGCGCTTTCCATCAGAAGTATGGACATACAACTGACGAGTGCGTGATAGCTAAGGATCTGCTAGAAAGACTAGCTCGACAAGGCCTCCTGGACAAATATATTGAAGGAAGAAGATACAAAGAAGGCAACAAGGACCGAGAAGAGCATAATCAAACTACAGGGCACAAGGAGGATAACAAATGGTCAAACAACACTCCACCCAAAAGCATCATAAACTGTATATCCGGAGGATTCGCCGGGGGAGGTGAAACAACTTCGGCGCGAAAACGAAGCTACCGCGCAATGCTAGCAATCGAAGCAGCAACACCACAAAACAATAAAGTCGCGACCGACCTCAACATCACTTTCAGCCAGACAGATATATGCTCGGCGGCACCCAACTTGGACGATCCAGTGGTAATTTCCATCCAAACAGGCGAGTTACTGGTAAGAAAAGTCATTTTGGACTCAGGTAGCAGTGCATATGTTCTTTTTTACTCCACTTTCTTAAAAATGAAATTATCTGAAAAACTAATGAAACCCTCATCTGGAGAACTAGTAGGATTCTCCGAAGAAAGGGTCCCAATTAAAGGTTACATATGGTTAAAAACTATGATGGGAGAAAGCTCATTGTCACGAACTATCGACATACAATATCTAATAGTCGACTGCCCGAGCCCTTATAATATTATTCTCGAAAGACCTGTGTTCAGGGCAGTAGTATCTACTTTTCATCTATGTGTTAAATTTCAGGCACAGGACGGCAGGATAGCTACACTACACTCAGACCGCCAACAAGCTCGGTAATGCTATAACGCAAGTCTAAAAAGATCGGCCACAAAACAAGAGCTTCAACAAGAGGTCAAAGCAATTCACAGCACAAACGAGGTATTATCCCTAGCGGAGCTTAACCCCAGAGAAGACATCCGAGAAAGACCTCAGCCAGCGGACGAGCTCCAGAAGATCCTACTGACGTCTAAAGCAGAGCATGTCACATACATCGGCCAAGCCCTCCAGGGACAAGAAAAGATAGAACTTATAAGGGTGTTACAAGCCAACGCCGACCTCTTCGCTTGGACTCCGGCAGATATGCCAGTGATAGATCCAAACATCATCTGCCACAAACTCGCCACTAACAAAGCAGTCCGGCCTATAGCTCAGAAGAAGAGGAATCTCGGAACGGAAAAATCAAAGGCAGCCTTAGAAGAGACTAGAAAGCTTCTCAGCGCAAACTTCATTAAGGAAATCAGATTCACCACATGGCTATCTAACGTGGTAATGGTAAGAAAAAACTCAGGTAAATGGCGTATGTGCGTCGACTTTACAGATCTGAACAAAGCATGTCCTAAAGATGCATACCCTTTGCAAAGCATTGACAAGCTTGTGGACAATGCATCGGGCTTCAAAAGCTTAAGCTTCATGGATGCATATTTTGGTTACAACCAAATTCTCATGCACCCAGAAGACCAAAGCAAAACAGCCTTCATAACTGAACATGGAAATTTTTGTTACAAAGTAATGCCATTTGGTCTAAAGAACGCAGGTGCAACATACCAACGCTTAATGGATAAGGTCTTTCGTGACCAAATAGGTCGGAACATAGAGATCTACGTTGATGATATGGTTCACCAAAACTACCCCAGAAAGATCCCACTGCGACGACCTCAGAGAAATATTTAAGCAGATCCGAGCATACAACATGAGACTAAACCTAGAGAAATGCGCCTTTGGGTGCAAGGAGGAAAATTCCTCGAATTCATGTTAACATCACGGGGAATCGAGGAAAATCCTGAAAAATGTGACGCAATACTCAACATGGCAAGCCCTAGAACAATAATGGAGGTGCAACAGTTAGCAGGAAGGGTAGCGGCTCTGTCCCGATTCTTACCAACAGCGTCAAACCGATCTTATCATTTCTTCCAGACGATATCAAAGAATAAAAAATTCGAGTGGACAAAAGAGTGTGAGACAGCGTTCACCGAACTCAAAGCCTTCTTATCATCACCACCAGTACTGCAAAGACCAGAGGCCGGTAAACCTTTATACTTATATTTGTCTGCTTCCAATTACTCTATGAGCTCGGCTCTTGTCATTGAGACAGGAAAAATACAACGGCCGGTATACTTCGTCAGCAGAGTTATGCAACAGACTGAACGAAGATATCCGAGGATAGAGCAGCTGGCCTTAGCACTAGTAATAACAGCAAGAAGGCTCAGGCACTACTTCTAAAGCCACACAATAATTGTAAGAACAAACCAACCACTAAGGCAGATACTGACCAAGCCAGAACTGGCCGGACGACTGACCAAATGGTCTGTTGAGCTCTCTGAGTTTGATGTCCAATTCCAGTCAAGACCAGCCCTAAAGGCACAAATCCTAGCAAATTTCATTTCCGAGTTAACACCTGACGAACACCACCACAACAAACCATGGGAACTTCACGTCGATGGGGCGTCAAGCCGAGGAGGAAGCGGAGCCTGGATAGTCCTTAAAGAAGGAGATAAGGTGATAGCCGAGCAATCCCTACAGTTCAACTTCTCGGCAAGCAACAATCAGGCCGAGTACGAGGCACTCATAGCAGGGCTAAAGCTCGCCCTCAATCTCTAGGTGCATAGCTTGACAGCATATTGCGATTCCCTCTTGGTGGTTCAACAAATCTGAGGAGAATTCCAGGTAAAAGATCCCTTGCTTGAGAAGTACTGGCTCAAAGCAACGGATCTCATTTAAAAGTTCAATTCATTCACAATATTACATGTGCATAGAGAAAAGAACATTAGAGCAGACATATTATCTAAACTTGCTGCCACAAGAACAGACACACACACATCAGCTTTATCACAACTCACACTCAAAAAACCTAGCATTGAAATACTATCTATAACAAGCATTGATCATCTCCACGATTGGAGAACACCCTTCCTTGAATACATCAATGCAGGTATCATACCGAAAGACGAACTCAACCCACAACACTTCAAATGAAAAGCAAGTCTCTACACAAACATAGCGGGGAAACTATACAGGCGCGGCTTCTCACAACCATTACTAAAATGCCTGGACAACGACGAAGCAAAAGAGGTAATGGACGAAGTTCATGAGGGCATGTGTGGAAACCACATCGGAGGACGAGCCCTCGCAGCAAAGATCGTCCGAACAGGATACTACTGGCCGACCATAAAAAGAGATTGCATAACAAAAGTAAAGACATGTGACAAATGCCAGAAGCACGCCGCCATCTCTACGAAGCCCGCCGAAGTATTACACAGCATGGAGGTAAGCTGGCCCTTTTACAGATGGGGGCTCGACATTCTCGGCCCATTTCCAGTAGCATCAGGCCAGGTAAAATTTCTCCTAGTATTAATAGACTATTTCTCCAAGTGGATAGAGGCACAACTATTAGCAAGAATAACGATCGAAAAGGTACGATCTTTCATTTGGAAAAATACCATATGCCGATTCGAAATACCAAAGAAAATAATATTAGACAATGGTAGACAATTCAAAGATAACAAGCTTGGATCATTTTTAACTAATTTTAATATACAGCATCATTTTAGCTCGGTCGAACACCCATAAACCAATGGGCAAGCCGAAGCTGCTAACCGAGTTATACTGCAGGCAATAAAGAAAAGCCTCGATAATGCGAAAGGAGAATGGGCAGAGCTAATTCCAGAAGTATTGTGGAGTTACAACACCACAGTACAAACCACCACGGGCGAAACACCTTTCAAACTAGTCTATGGGTCGGAGGCGTTAATCCCGGTAGAGGTCGAAATTTCCACATTGAGAGCCGAACTATACGACGAACAACATAACACAAACGCAAAACATGCCGAGCTTGACCTCGCAGACGAAGACGGGAAAATCGCCGCCATTAAGCAAAGAGCCCAGAAACAGCTGGCAGAAAGAAAACATAATAAGAAAGTGGTGCCGAGGACATTCGAGGAGGGCAATCTAGTTCTTAGATGGACAGAAGAAGCCAGACGACCTCCTTCCCATGGAAAGCTGGCCGCGAATTGGGAGGGACCATTCCGAGTATCAAAAGTGCTCAGAATGGGGGCTTACCAGCTGCAAACACTACACGGCAATTAAGTTTCAGGAAATTGGAACATTTCTTCACTAAAGATGTATAGATCATAAATTGTACATCCCTTAATGAGGCCGGACGTCCAAAAATCAAACAAACACAACAGATTATCTATCTATCTATCTTAATCTACTATTTGATTGCAAAAAATATCTAAACCATACACCATTTCTTAAAAAGTCGACCTAACCACGGTCAACGCATAACTTAAGTAAAAACAGCACCAAGTGTTCACAAAAGGATCAAACCGACTATAGCTCGGTAAAACAAAAGTTAGCATTACAAACAAAAAACAAAACATGTCTAAAAAGACAAGCATATCAGGTAGGAGGGACGTTCTCGTCATGATCCTCCACCGTACCGTCCACCACCAACTTCCCATCAATTACGACTTTTGTCACGTCTAGCCGAGAACAATCAAACTCAGGTGCCAAGGCCACAATCTGACTAACGGCCCGGTCAAAACCAGAAGCAAACATTTCTATGCCCAACTCTTCTAATTCATGAACTCGGGAAGTCAACTGCCCTTTAGCCAAATCACTATCCTTAATCTCAGACTGCAGGAGTCGGATCTGGTTTCTGAGACGGGTAACCTCGTCTTCAGACAACTTCATCTTCGTTATCACATCATCCTTCTCCTTCAGAACTTTCTCCATAGCAACATCCTTTTCCTTCAATAGCTTCTCTAATTCAGCAACCCTCCCCACAGTAACCTGATGCTCGGCCCCAACCAATTCCGTAGTGCGGCTGACACACATAAGACGCGAGGCAACGATTTACAAGAACACGAAAGATATGAACAAAAGTGAAAATAAAAGTCAAGGAAAAGAAGCCAACCATAACACAAAAAATGAACCTGAATAAATTTTTCCATGCCCTCCATACCAATACGGCGAGTCATGAGCATATCACTTGGGAAACCCTATCTGAGAGCTCAGCAATGGGAAATTGATCACTCCACAAAGAGTGAGTGTTCGTCCCAAGAATGAATCCATGTAGCCGTCTCTGGCGATCAAACACAGACTTGCCGCTACCAGCGAAGGAGAAGCGCATTAATCACAGCGCGCCAAGCAAGGAAGAAAACCCCTTGACTCCCTTTGACCTTTTTCCATAAAGATAGGCCCAACAACCAAAGCCCAAACTTCAAACAAGAAATCAACAAAACAATCGCAGAAAAGCTTGCCTGCCACTTAAGACACAGAGACAGACAAGTTTGGGGGCTATGATGTGTACCCCATAAACTCGAAGATAAGATCAGCATTGAAACCGACCATAAAATCCGGAAACCAACGCTCACAATCGAAGCAACCACCTGACCGAAATCACACCAGTCAAACGCTATCCCCTAGCCGTTATTAACAGCAACGAGACTCACTATTCAAGCCCTTAATATCGGAACAAACAGGCAGAACACGGCACTACATTCATCTATAAAACCAAACACCAACAGCCCAAGAAGGACAAGTTACTGATACTCGCTCTAACTTATTTCGTTTATTCTCTCATAATTCCTAATCTTACTTGAGCGTTGGAGTGCTTTTTGCAGGTGCTCCGGCCACCGTGTTTCAAGAGGCCGAGGTTTCCTTGTCACACCACTCCCTGGACGAGATATAGATCTTCCTGGAAGTTAAGCAGTCAACTTAGATGTTGTATACCTCGGCTTACTCTGGACGGAACAGTTAGGTAATCAATAATATAATAGTCAATTTCTATCAAGTATATAAAAATCATTTTCTTTTTTTCTTTCACTGTCTAAATGTCTTTGATCCCTTCACTACCGCTGCTTCACCTCTTCGGTGCCGCCACCATTATTTTTTCTTTTGGTGTTGGCATCTCTGCCTCTTCCCTTGCACTTGCACCCACATTTCCCTCCTCTAACAACCACCCATTTCTGTCTTTTGCTCACACTCACATCCATACCCCAAATCTTATCACTTCTACTTTCCAATGCCATTCACTTTTAAAAAACTCAACGTCTTGAATTTAAAATTATTTTAAATTTGATCCTAAACTTAACAACGATCATCCTGAAATACTTTTCGATGACGAAATAATTACGTAATTGGATGGAGGCTACGGATAAAATATCGTTGTTTTATTTTTTGCGCCTAAATAAAATATAAATGACGTCTTTTAGGTACTCTTAAAATACTCTAAACGATGTAAAAAAATCGCACAAAATATCCTAAAAGACGTCGTTTATGTTCTATTTGGGCACCAAAATTAAAACGGCGACATTTTACCAGTGCAGCATAACTTTCATTGTGCCTCCGTCCAACTACATCATTACTCCGTCACCGAAAAATATCTGAGGGACAACCGTTGTTAATTTCAAAAATAAATTTAGAATAATTTTAAGTTAAAGAACGATATTGAGACTCGACTGCAAATTTAGGACCACTTTGAGTATTAACTCTGAGATTTGTAGTGGAAGTAACAGTGAAAATAGGCTAGCTTATATCAAGCTTCACTCTTAATAGATTAGACTTGCAAAAGAGTATATTAAGTTATTAACTTAAGTTTGGTATATAGTTTAGTATAGACTTTTTAATGAGTATTAAGTCTGACCTGTTCTCAAGTTTGGTCTATCCTAAAATTTTTCAATAGTACTAATTTTTTAATAAATAAATAAATAAATAATGCCAATATACAATATTAAATTTAAGTAATGTTGATATACAATATTAGATAAATAATGTACATATATAATTAAAGAGATAAATAGCTTAGTAAATAAAGGTATTCAAATATTATAAAAGATTCAAGTTCAAATCCTTGCTATTATATTTTTATTAGTATAATAAAATTCTATATATTTTCACAGCTCTAAACCGACCTAACAGGCCCAATTAACTATTTCGTAAGTCAAGACTTAGTTTATTAAAGAACTTAGATTTTTAAAATAGTCCGAGCCTAAATCTATTTTCTATCAGACCAGGCATTTGATTCGATGGTCCCAAAACGTTTGGACCATTAAATGGTTCCATAACAAAACATGTTTTTTAAGTTTTTCAATAACGATTAAATAGTCTATTTCTAATTTTAATTACAAATTAACCTCATATATTTTATTTAATTATAAAAATTATTTTTTATTTTATAAATTATTATTTTATCATTCATCTATTATGTTTATTAATAATAAAAAATAAAAACAATAACGAATTAGATCTTCCATTAATTGGAAAATATATAGAGTTAATTTGTAATTAAAATTAGATAAAAACTATTTATCAATTATTAAAAAATTTAAAAAATATGTTTTGTTATAGGACCATCAAATCTAATACCCTTCTAAGTAGAGGTGATGGATAAAAAAATGAGACTAAACTCTAAAATTTAACGGTAGTATTGAGAGACTGATTAAAAAAGAAAAGGGTAAACTTATAAAAAAATAAATATGTAATTGTTATCTATAACTTATTTAGTTATGCTATAAATAGCACTATGATATAGTAGCATGAATACGTATAATGTAATTGAAAATTATGGTTTCTTTCTTTTGTCCTAATTCTAAAGATTTTTATTTAATTTTCTCTAATTATTTCTCATTCTTCATATCTCTTGATACAATATCATATCAATTATGCATAAATTATCAAATTAGATAGAATTTAACACTTCTTACTTCACAAAGAATATTTAAGAATAGAAAACATCTGAAGATAAAAAAAATTAAGTTAAAGCAAACATAATATTCAACATCCACATACGGTTAATAAAAGAAAAATATTGTTACATAAGTGTCAAATCATATATTAATCTAGTTAAAAAGTATTAAACTTTCATATTTTTTTTTTATTTTGTACTAAATAAATAATTGAAGAATAGTTGTGTCAACTTTTTCTCTTTTTTTATTATCTCTCTTTTTTCTTCTTTTTATATTACTACTAATTAAATGTTTTAGCATGTTCATATTTGATAATTCGAAAAATCAACAATCTACAACAATAATAACAATAAAGTCTTGTCCCATTAAATAAAATTGACTACATAAATTATTGAGCTCTATCATATATCATGTCTATAGAAAAACCGTTTACACCACAAAATTACAATTAATTAAACAAACTTTCAAGGAAATGTTAAAAAGGCATATATATCATAGAAATTACAAATCGACCAAATTAAAGCTTGGTTTGGTAAAGCTTTTCGAAGAGGTGCTTGTGCTTTTTACAAGCTCAAGCTCCTCATTTTGTGTTTGGTAAATAAAAAATATCATGTGCTTGTACTTGCATCTTTTAAAAGATTGGGGTACTTTTAAAAGTGTCTAAGATAGAGCTTTTCAAAGTTGGCTTGTGCTTTTCAAAATTTAAAAGTCTAATATAACTTCATATGTTAATTAATTTTCAAATTTAATGCTTGCATTTATGTCTATTATAGTATTTTTAAATTTTAAAAGCTATTTTACCAAATGCAATTGTTGTTGCTTGTGTTTATTAAAAATAATTTTTAATTTAATTTATCAAACATAAATGTTACAACTTTTAAGAAGTTATCTTCTAAAAGTTAGCTTTTATAAGCTACTCTTAAAAAGTAAAAGCTTTACCAAATTAAGCCTAAGTGAACCTAAGATGTTTGGTAAGAACATATTGCTTAGAGAGACCACCATTACTTGATGTGCAAAATCATGATGCAAACAAAACATAGTTTCATTTCCAATCCCAAGCAAACATTGTTTCAGAGATATTTTGCTACCTGTGCCCAACATCTGTAAATAGCTCCGACAACCTTAACTTGGTTCACACTATAGTTTCTTGTTACAATTACATTTTCTCCTCCAACCTTATGGTTTAAGCATTTGCAGCTATGTTCTTACACACACGTCTTGCTGAGGCATTGACTAGTACAATGAGTGCTTCTCAAATTTGTTTCATAAATAATCAATGTTTTATGCATTCCAACTAATTGTGATTTTTATTGAGTTGTCTTTGGCTTGAAATAACTTTCTTTCCATTTATACAGGAATCATGGTTTGTGTCCTAAGGTATACTTTGGACTACTCTTCTCCAAGTGTCACTCATATAATTCCAAAAAATAGAATGATATGAATTACTTTGTGATTTCAGCATATGAATTACCCAGCCAGATGCTTTCCAATTATGAATGATATAGAATTTGATGGAGTAATTAGAACCTTAAAGTAATATAAAATAAGAGAAAAGAAACTCAGTTTCTTCTCCAAAGACAAAGGCAGTATTTGCTTAGTAGAAGACCACTTTGATAAAGATACTAAAAATGTCTTTTTTTTTTTTAAGATATTTACATATGTCATGATATTATTGGACTTTTTTATTAAACTGGTTAATAATTTATTTTTTAATAAATCATAACAAAATCGGTTTATTATAGCAACAATAATAAATTTAATTATCCGCATTATAATTATTAGACCTGATTTGATTCGATCGATTTACACAATCTGAACCGAATCATGTTTAAATTTTTTGATAAAAAGACAAATATATTCCTAATTTTTGTTTCGAAAAAAACAAGAAAAAAACATAGTCCAGTAAGTTTTGTAAATTAGTCAATTCGACTGAATCTGATAAAAATTGGTTTTATTCTGATTTGTTAAGAAATTTAAAAATAACCAATTCATTAATACGTTCAATAATAATACGACACATAACTGTCTTTACAAAAAGACATTTTATGCGTCTTTGTGAAAGCATCCTCCTTGGTTAGTATCTATGTCTATCACAAATATAGATATAATGACACATGTTTATCATTTGATTAGTTAAAACACAAATTATTGGTAAATCCAGAAGGATACAAAAATATGTTGGGTTTTTGGGCTCCCTTCCTATGTGGAGAAAAAGCCCAAATGCTAATATCCAAGCCCATGAATAGTTGAAGTGGCTGAGGTGAGTTAGGGTTAGATGAGAAAGAGGTCATTTTGCAAGAGAACACCAAACACTAGAGAGAAGAGAAGAGAGAAAGTTATTTTCGCACATACACAAAGCTATCTCTGTAAATTGGTCACTGCAGATTTGTTAACCGTTGGATCGAGCTCAAATTTGAACAGAGTGTTCTACACATCTGGTTCTTTGATTTCACCGTTCGGATCTTCAATTTGACATCTGTAAATAGAGATATTGGCCACGCACAATAGCTCTATTTTTGTGGTATTTTCATCTTCTTGTTCTTGTTTTGAAAGCTTTGAAGCTTGGGTTGTTTGGCTTGTTGTATACACGTTTTGTGCAGTAATTTGTGACTCTCTTGTACCCTATTTTTCATCATAGTGAAGCTATATCCTGGTCTTGGGAACTCGTGGTTTTTACTTCTCTCATTGAGGAGGTTTTCCACGTTAAAAATCTTGGTGTGTTAGCTTGTTTCTAATTTTTGGTTTATGTGATTTTTCCGCTGCTATTGGGTATTATTGTGCTAGTGTTAATACTTGTTGTGAGTGGATATTGTTGCTCCTCTAATTCTTGCAAGTAGGAAATTGTGTTTTATTTCTATCAATTGGCATCAGAGCTCAGTTTTGGGTATTTGGTTATAACTTGCTTGAAAGATGGAGGCAAATAATTCTAATAGGATAATAAGTTTGAATGACACTAATTACCATCTATGGAAGAGAAAAATGAAAGATTTGTTATTTGTCAAAAATCTACATTTACCCGTATTTTCTACACAAAAACCAGAATCTAAAACAGATGAAGAATGGGAGTTTGAACACCAACAAGTTTGTGGTTTATTAGGCAATGGGTGGATGATAATGTTTATAATCACATTGCTAATGAGACTCATGCTAGAACTTTGTGGAATCAAATTGAATCCTTGTATGCTTCCAAGTCTGGCAATAATAAATTGTACTTGTTGAATATGTTGATGAATTTGAGATACAAGGAGGGGTCACAAGTATTAGATCACTTGAATGAATTTCAAGGGGTTCTGGATCAGTTGTCAAGCATGGGAATCAAGTTTGAAGATGAGGTTCAAGGACTGTGGTTGCTAAATACTCTACCAGATTCTTGGGAGACATTTCGTATCTCTCTTACTAATTCTGCTCCAAATGGTAAAGTGAGCATGCAACTTGTTAAAGGTGGCATTTTAAATGAAGAGATGAGAAGGAAGACGCAGAATTCTTCGTCACACTCTGAAATGTTAGTCACTGAAACCAGGGGGAGAAATTAGAATAGAGTTCAAAAGGGTAGAGGTAAAAGCAGGAGCAAATCCAAGGGAAGATACAAGAATGTTGAGTGTCACTACTGTCACAAAATGGGTCACGTTCAAAAATATTGCTATCTTTGGAAAAAGAAAAACAAAGGTAAGCAAGAAAAGAAGGATGATAGTGGTAATGATCGTGTATCTTCTATTTCAAATGATCTTTTTACTGTTGATATTGCTGATTACGAGTACAAGGTCAATCTTGTTTCTGATGATGAGTTCAGCTGGGTAATTGATAGTGGCGCCTCAATACATGTTACACCAAAGAAGGAGTTCTTCACTTCTTATACTCCAGGTAATTTTGGAGTACTTAAGATGGGTAATGATGGCTTGGCCAAGGTCATTGGTGTAGGAGATGTTTGTCTTGAGACCAATATGGGAATGAAGCTACTACTTAAAGATGTTAGACACGCTCCAAATGTTCGCTTGAATTTGGTTTCAGTTAAAAGGCTTGATAATGAAGGTTTTGTAAACACTTTTGGCTTTGGACAATGGAAGCTTACTAAAGGCAACTTAGTGGTGGCTCGAGAAAAAGGTACTTCAAGTTTGTATGTGATGCATGCCATGATTGCAAAAGGTAGTGTGAATGCGATTGAAAGTAAGGAAGTTTGTAGCTTGTGGCACAGAAAACTTGGTCATATTAGTGAAAAAGGACTTAGCTATTTGGCTCGAAAGGATGCTCTTTCAGGTTTGAAGAATGCAGAGTTGGAGAAATGTTCTCGTTGCATGGCTGGCAAACAAAGAAGATTATCCTTCAAGAAGCATCAACCTTCAAGAAAATCAGACTTCTTGAAATTGGTGCACTCCGATATTTGTGGTCCTTTGAAGGTACGGTCCTTTAGCGGAGCTATTAACTTTATTAATTTTATTGATGATCATTCAAGAAAGCTTTGGACTTATGCTTTGAAAACAAAGAACCAAGCTTTGGAAAAGTTCAAACAATTCCAAGCTTTGGTTGAGAGGCAAACAGGTAAAAAGTTTAAATGTATTTGCACTGATAATGGTGGTGAGTATTGTGGACCATTTGATGTGTATTGCAAGAAGCAAGGCATTAGGCATGAAAAGACACCTCCTAAAACACCTCAGTTGAATGGTTTGGCAGAAAAGGATGAATAGAACATTGATTGAAAGAGTTAGGTGTATGCTTACTGAAGCTAAGCTACCTAAAGTCTTTTGGGGTGAAGCGCTACTTACAGCGGCTCATGTGATTAATCTGAGTCCTACAATTGCTTTGGACAATGATGTTCCGGATCATGTTTGGTCAGGCAAAGATGTCTCGTATGGTCACTTGAGAGTCTTTGGATGCAAAGCATTTGTTCATGTTCCAAAGGATGAGAGGTCCAAGTTGGATGTGAAGACAAGGTAGTGCATTTTTATTGGGTATGGTCAAGATGAGTTTGGTTACAGGCTTTATGATCCAGTTGAAAAGAAGCTTGTAAGAAGTCGTGATGTAGAGTTTGTTGAAGACCAGACCATTGAAGACATTGATAAGGCAGAGAAGAGTCAATCACAAGAGAGCAGTGACTTGACTGATGTAGATCCAGTTCAGCCGCCTCCTTCGTCAGAACAAACAGAGAATCAAGATCAGGAGCATATGCAGCAAAATGAGCCTTTGGTTCCTAATGACCAGGAGATGGGAGATCCAATTGATGCTCCAGTTGATGATGATGCTGATAATCAACATGAGTTACCTGAAGATCCACCAGGTTTCCATCCTAGGAGGTCTACTAGAGAGCGACGAGTGACGACCTTCAACGAGGTATCCTTCTAGTGAGTATGTAATATTTACTGATGGATATGTGACCTTGACTGATGGGGGAGAACCTGAATGTTATGCGGAAGCTATGGAAGGTGACGACAATAAGAAATGGTTTGATGCAATGCAAGATTAAATGAAATCCTTGCATGATAATCAAACATTTGAGCTTGTGAAGTTGCCAAAAGGGAAGAAAGCTTTGCAGAACAGGTGGGTTTATAGGTTGAAGCATGAAGAAAATTCTCAGTATCCAAGGTACAAGGCTAGATTGGTGGTCAAGGGCTACAGGCAGAAAAAGGGAGTTGACTATAATGAAATTTTTTCACCGGTTGTGAGAAGATCTTCTATTAGGACTGTTTTGAGTTTGGCTGCAAATCTTGATTTAGAGATAGAGCAGATGGATGTGAAAACTGCTTTTCTTCATGGTGATCTTAAAGATGAAATTTACATAGAACAACCTGAAGGTTTCATGGTAAAAGGCAAAGAGGATCATGTTTGCAAACTGAAGAAGAGCTTGTATGGCTTGAAGCAAGCTCCAAGACAATGGTACAAGAAGTTCGAGTCTGTTATGGCAGAACAAGGCTACAAGAAGACTACTTCTGATCATTGTGTATTTGTTAAACAGTTTGCTAGTAATGATTTTATTATCCTTTTGATATATGTTGATGACATGCTTATTGTTGGTTAGAATGCTTCTAGGATTGATATGTTGAAGAAGCAACTTGCAATGTCATTTGCAATGAAGGACCTTGGGCCAGCAAAGGAGATTCTTGGCATAAGAATCGAGCGTGATAGAAAGGAGAAGAAACTTTGGTTGTCACAGGAGAAATACATAGAGACAATGTTGCACAGGTTTCAAATGGAGAAAGCAAAGGCCGTTAGTACTCCTCTTGCTACACATTTCAAATTGAGTTGCAAGCAAAGTTCATCAAGTGATGAAGAGAAGAAAGACATGGAAAAAGTTCCATATGCATCAGCCGTGGGTAGTTTAATGTATGCTATGGTGTGCACAAGACCGGATATAGCTCATGCTGTTGGTTGTGTTAGCCGTTTTGTTTCAAACCCAGGAAGAGAGCATTGGAATGCTGTAAAATGGATAATGAGATATCTTCGTGGTACTTCTAACATGAAGTTGTGTTATGGAAGTGATAAGCCTATTCTAGTTGGTTACACTGACTCAGACATGGCAGGAGATATTGACTCTAGAAGGTCCATTTCAGGCTTCTTGATCAACTTTGTGGGTGGAGCTGTGTCTTGGCAATCAAGATTACAAAAATGTGTTGCTTTGTCTACTACTGAGGCCGAGTTTATTGCCATTACCGAAGCGTGCAAGGAGATGCTTTGGATGAAGAAATTCTTAAAGGAACTCGGGTCTACTCAAGAGAGGTATGTGTTATTTTGTGATAGTCAAAGTGCTATACATCTTGGTAAAAACTCTACCTTTCATTCTCGATCCAAACATATTGATGTGAGGTATCATTGGATACGTGATGTTTTGGATGCTGAGTTGTTAGAACTTGAAAAGGTTCATACTGATGAGAATGGTTCTGATATGATGACCAAGGCATTACCAAGATGGAAGTTTGAAGTTTGTTGCTTAATCGCCGGATTGGCGGTTACCTCCACATAGTCGTGAGGGGGAGATTTGTTGGGTTTTTGGGCTCCCTTCCTATGTGAAGAAAAATCCCAAATGCTAGTATCCAAGCCCATGAATAGTTGAAGTGGCTGAGGTGAGTTAGGGTTAGATGAGAGAGAGGTCATTTTGCAAGAGAACACCAAACACTAGAGAGAAGAGAAGAGAGAAAGTTATTTTCGCACATACACAAAGCTGTCTCTGTAAATTGGTCACTGCAGATTTGTTAACCGTTGGATCGAGCTCAAATTTGGACAGAGTGTTCTACACATCTGGTTCTTTGATTTCACCGTTCGGATCTTCAATTCGACATCTGTAGATAGAGATATTGGCCACGCACAATAGCTCTGTTTTTGTGGTATTTTCATCTTCTTGTTCTTGTTTTGAAAGCTTTGAAGTTTTGGTTGTTTGGCTTGTTGTATGCACATTTTGTGCAGTAATTTGTGACTCTCTTGTACCCTATTTTTCATCATAGTGAAGTTATATCCTGGTCTTGGGAACTCGTGGTTTTTACTTCTCTCATTGAGGAGGTTTTCCACGTTAAAAATCTTGGTGTGTTAGCTTGTTTCTAATTTCTGGTTTATGTGATTTTTTCACTGCTATTGGGTATTATTGTGCTGGTGTTAATACTTGTTGTGAGTGGATATTGTTGCTCCTCTAATTTTTGCAAGTAGGGAATTGTGTTTTATTCCTATCAAAATATACAAAGACAAAAAATTTGTATACTACATA
>NC_029791.2:123575634-123577699 GCF_000816755.2 Arachis ipaensis | reverse complement strand
TATATATCCTCATTTTAAATTCATAAATCCTTCTCATATTTCTCTTCTTATTATCTTTTTTTTCTCTCTTTCTGTTTATCTCTCTCTTAATTTCTCACTCTCTCGTTGTCTTTTTCCTCCCTCCCTCCTACGTAGTATACCAAAAGTCTCTCTCTATACCATGTTTGTTTTTGGATCTCTGTTTTCTTTTATTTGTATATTTTTTTATTTATTTGAATTTTGATTTCAATTTTGAAAAAGTGATTTTGTGTTGATTGGTTGGATTGAATTTGTTTTTAGATTAAAATTTATATTTAACGATGGTAGTTTAATTGAGATGTGGTGATGAAATTTGTGACGGAAATAATATTAAATTTTTAATAAGATGATGATTTATATGTTATGTCTTAATAAAAAAATTATGTATTATTATGTCCATATTTTTATGTTTATGCCTTAAAGAGATACACAAACTAAATGCAGCTTAAGATAACATTAGACAAGCTTATATTTTTCTCAAAAAGATTATTTTATTCTATTGTATCAAAAGAGGAGAAAAAGAGTTGCATGAAATATTTTTAAAATACTTCTAAATTTTATTTTGTTTCAATTTTGTCTCAAAATTTTTCAATTTGTATTAAATATATTCTTAATGGTTAATTTTTTAATAAATTTAAGACCAATTCAACAACAATTTCATAAGAATAACCTTAAACACAATCAAATCAAGCATAATTTTCATACATTATTGTTTGATTGGTCTTAAATTTTATTAAAATTTAGCCATTGAAGATATATTTGATGCAAATCAAAAAATTTTAGAACAAAATTAAAATAAAATAAAACTTAAAAATATTTTTAAAACTTTTGCCAAACTTTAAGAATAAAAAATATACTTTACCCTTAAATTTTGGACCTGAATCAATGTCATTCTTCAATGATCAATGCGATCCCTATTGAAGTTTTTGGTTTCTGGGTATGTCGTAGGGGTGTTATCGGTTCGGTTTGGTTCGGTTTTGGACCAAAATCCAACCGAACCGATATGTTCAGTTCCTACAGACACACAATCGTTCGGTTTGCTGCTTTTACAATAATCGAATCGAACCAACAGCGGTTTGGTTCGGTTGGTTTTTTCGATTTTTAATTTCTAATGAGCAAAATATGAATCACAATAATTAGAAGTTTAAAATAGTCAATAAACTGAAATAATAAGAGTAAAACATTAAAATGGTTAGGGGTTGGAGATTGTTGTTGTTAGGTTAAAAATTAAAATGGTTAAAACATTGAAATGGATGCATATCTTCGGTTCGATTCGGTTTCTATCGAGCCAACCAAAAACCGAACCGAACCGATCGATTTTGTTAGGAAAAAAAACCGATTTTTTTTATTTTTAAATCGATTGTTATAATTTTCGGTTCGATTTGCAGTAATTTTCGGTCTGATTTCGTAACTTACGCCCCTAGTATGTCGTGTGGGGAATAATTTCTATTGGGACTTTAAATTGGACCTTTTAAATTGGGCCCAATGCAAGGATAATTACTTCCTTTAGTCCAAAAAAGACACTTCATATAAGCCCAAATCCATAGTGCCCCGCTAACAAAGATTCTACTCCTGTAAACCAAAAAAAAAAAAAGATTCTACTCCTGTGGCCCTGTCCAAAAAACGAAACCAAGATTCTCCTCCAATAAAAAACAATCCAAATCAATTTGGGTTGGTCAAATAGTCAGCTCACTCGTCCGCTTAAATAAGTGTCGGGAGTTTGAATCCTATCTTGTGCATGCAGCTCGCCAGTGACAGACCCTTAAATGAAACTCAGATCTACAATGAATTAGTTCTTAATCTATCGGGTTGAAGAATACCGTAAAAACAAAACAAAAAGTCTGAATGTATATCTAGAAATATAAAAACGATTATTATCCAATATATGGTCCACATGCATGTCATTCTTAGGAAGATACTGACTTTCAACCGTCCAAAAATTTGAAACAGCGAAGAAGATGACGAGGCCGATGAATCAAGATTCAAGACAATAATAATATGCATTGATAAAGTTCAAGATTGTGACTAAATATGAAATTATTTGCTG
>NC_029791.2:123564959-123575330 GCF_000816755.2 Arachis ipaensis | reverse complement strand
GTATCGGAGAAAAATTTTTTTTTTTTATTAAAACACGATTAGACATAACAAATACACGTATCGGACGAATGTCGATGAGTGTCGTGTCGAAAATGTGTCCGACACGCGGACATGAGCGAAGTGTCCGTAGCTATATATAAAGGAAAAAGGAGAGAGTTAAATTGCATAACTTAAACTTAAAATTAGTTGTGGCGTTCAAGAGAAACAAATCTGACACGTGGTTTAGCAGAAAAGAGTGTGAAAAAATGGCGAAGAAGGAAGCATCAACAGAGAACGGTTTCAGCTTCACGAGAAGCGCAAGCAGCAATGCCCGTAACGGCCTCGCTAGGATCCAAACCCATACCAACACGCCGGAGGTCTGCCACGACGACAGCACCCCTCCGGTGAGAGCCCAAACCATTCACGACCTTCACTCTCTCCAGAAGAAGAAATCATCTGCCCCCTCCACTCCCATCACTTCTTCTTCAGCCACCTCTCCCTTTTCCACCATTCTTGAAGAGGAACGCCAGCGCCTTCAACTTCAATCCATCAGGTACACTTTCAACTGGAATGGATCCTCTCAATTTTTTTTAACAATTGAGAGAATAGAGTGTGATTTTTTATTATTAATTTTATAAGTAATACTAAAAATAAATATGAGAGAGAAAACAATAAAAGATTAAAGATTATATTTTACATTCTCAATTTTTTTTTATCAATTGAGAGGATTCTGTTCCCCACCTTCATCAGCTTTGAGTACTACTTCGCGATTATCATGACCGATAGCCGATAGATAATTTAATATGTTTGACTGAATAGCGCGTCATTAGCGTCGTTGACTCGGGAGACAGGGCCTAAGGTGGTGAGAGGAGACCCTGCTAGCAAGGTTGTGACTCATCATCACCATGATCATCATTATATTACTCCTACCTTTGATGCTAGTGACAGTGCTCTCAAATTCACCCACGTTCTCTACAATCTCTCTCCTGCTGGTAAATCGATTAACCCTCTTCTCAGATTTTCAAGATCTCAATTGCACCAATTACATATTTGAGATTGACAAAAGTGCATCATATCAGGACTAACATGGTGCATTTTTGTTAATTTCAAAGACATAGTTATGTTAGATTACCGTGCGAAATTCTCGATCATCATAGAGATTTCGGGAGGAATCAAACAGAGAGAACATGAGATAAAAAAAACGTTAAGGTCTTTTCATCTTATGTTCTCTCTCAGTTGATTTTTCCTTGAAATCTGTCTAATGGTCGAGAGTTTCCCACGGTGGCCGACTAGTATAATCATAATTTCGGAGACTATTTTAGGGAAAGCGACTGAATCATTTTGTTACTAATCTTAATTTTTAGAGACTTTTGTTACTAATTGACGCTTGTGTGTGTTTTGGTTTGGTGCAGAGTTGTATGAACAAGCGATTAAGTATGAGAAAGGATCGTTTATTACGGCAACGGGAGCATTAGCCACACTTTCGGGTGCAAAGACTGGACGGTCTCCCAGAGACAAAAGGGTTGTGAAAGATGAGTCCACTGAGCATGATCTTTGGTGGGGCAAGTAAGTGTTAGTTAGTTACTGATCTTATTCTTGAGCTGCTTGGTGATTAAAATCGATGATTAATCTTGTGTTTTGTAAACCCAATATTCATTAATCCATTCCATTTCAGGGGCTCACCTAATATTGAAATGGATGAGCACACTTTCTTAATCAACAGAGAAAGAGCAGTTGATTACTTGAATTCCCTTGAAAAGGTGAGAATACAATGTTTGATTGATCCGGTTTTTCTAGAAGAATTAATAAATAGACTCAGTGTTACTCGTATTTTAATTAAACCATTTTTTTTTTTATTTTTCAAACTTGAACCGTGTCAAAAACACATCAGAACCGTGAAATAAGGAAATTATATTAGATTGATAGATAGTAGTATATAGTTACGGCTTTATCTATGCCTGGATCTTTGGGATTGGTAGCTTCCCACTCTTTTTCTTAGTGATCATGACTCATGAAGTATTTAACAATTTTGCTGAGCGTAATGTTCTTTTGAGTGTTAATAAAAAAAATAATGTTCTTTTGAGTTTATAGTAGATCCGCCAATGAGTAATAGCTCAAATGACATAGTCTCTCCATACTCATTTAAGAGGTTGCGGGTTCGAGTCTCCTATCTTTAGACAAAAAAAAAATTTAGTGGATCCAATCGGAACCGAGTAAATTTGTGATTCAATTCACACTTAAAAAAAGATAAGAAAAATATAAAATCATCGGAAAACTTGCACAAACCACAAAGCAAAAAATAGAAAATAAAAAAATTGCTAATCGAACGGATCAAATTCATTTTTATACACCATTAGTAATACAAATGTCAGCATCTTAAATTAAAACAAAAGGAGATATTTGTTGTGAGCTGTGAGGTGTTGCCTTTCTTTATTTCATTGCATTGACGGGGTTTGACAGAGATAGATTTTTCCAATTTTTTTTAAGGTGTAATTTTTTGTTATTGAACATTTTTTTCGTAATCCCAGAAAAACTATAATAAAAAATTATACTTTACAAAAAAAATTAAGAAAATTTATTTTCCTGTAATCATGATACATAACACGGGGAACATGATTTGTGACCTTTTCCATGAAGTTGACTTTGATGGTGAACGTGTCACTGAGTAATCAGATAAGTTGAGAGAATTAGGATAAGGTACAAGTCACAATTTCTATCTTTCTATCTGCTTTCCCCAATGCATGTGACTTGGGATTCGATTTTGCGTGTGAGTCCCACCACCTCATTAGATAGCAACAGTTTTTCCCTAATTTGAGTTACCACTATTATATCATATAGTAGTGCGAAGTAATTTATTGTGTAATTAATTATGTAAACTTTTTATTAGAAATAAATAGTGTGTATGTATATCAATTTACGAATATAGAATTGTATTAGCAGGAAGGTACATCCTTTATATTCGTATTATTTTATTAGAAAACTTTTAAGTGTATTGGTACACTGATAATTAAGATCAACGATTAAAATTCACTAAAATATCAGTATACAGATATACTTAAAAACTTTCCTATTTTATTTATAAATTACATAATCCTCTGATACGTCAGAACTAGAAAGTCACCAAGAATAATGTTACTTTTGAAATAAAATATTCATTGAGTGAGACCCATCACAATCCATGTGACTAAATTTAATATCTAGTTGGCCATCTTCAAGTTTGTTAACTCGCTTTAGAAGTTTCTTTTAAAAAAATTGGTTCTAAATAAAAGTGATTTAGCTAAGGTTTCTTGAGGAACAAGTAGGATTTTAGGATATGTAGTTACACTATAAAGACCTTAAAGTAACCAACTTGGGTTAGTCAAATAGTTAGCTTACTCGATAGTATAAGTAAGTCTCCGAAATCTTCTTATGTATGCAATAACTCATTGATCAGGTAAATAAATAGAGTTTAGATTTGTGGCGGATTAGTCATTGATCTATTAGACCAGGAGATACTGTGAGATATCAAAAATAAATAAATAAAGACCTTAAAGTTCAAATGGATTGTCTGATTAATTGGAAAATACAATGTAAATTTCCATTACTGTTTTATCAATAGTAGAAATCTGATATGATCAAGTAGGTCGTGATAATGATTATCTATGACTAGTTCTTTTAACTTTGTAAATTGATCTGAGTTCAGGTTTTTGTGAATGATCAATTTCTGAATTGGGACCCAGAACATAGAATCAAGGTCCGAATTGTATCAGCAAGAGCTTATCATTCCTTGTTTATGCATAATATGTGAGTAATGAAGCTGAGCTTTTGAGCATTAGCATATATTTCTATACAATCTTCAAAACAAAAGTTGAGTAGACAATGAAGAATGCTAGATCTATAAGAAGAACAATTTTAAGAGATTTTTTTTTGGCAGGTGCATTCGACCAACTCCTGAAGAGCTAGAGGAATTTGGGACCCCGGATTTCACTATATACAATGCCGGACAGTTCCCTTGTAATCGGTACACGCATCACATGACTTCATCGACCAGCATTGACATCAACATAGCAAGGAAAGAAATGGTCATCCTAGGCACACAATATGCTGGTGAAATGAAGAAAGGTCTTTTTAGTGTTATGCACTACCTCATGCCGAAGCGCAACATTCTCTCGCTTCACTCGGGCTGCAACATGGGAAAAAATGGCGATGTTGCGCTCTTTTTTGGATTATCAGGTGTAGTTGAATGAGTACCTTGTTGCTGTAGAGTCATCTCTTGCATATCCATCAATGTTGTAACCTATGTTGAGTTTTCTTTAACCCCTTTGATGTTGTGATCCTCATAGGTACTGGAAAGACAACTCTTTCTACTGATCATAACCGGTATCTAATCGGAGATGATGAGCACTGCTGGAGCGAAAATGGGGTGTCGAATATTGAAGGAGGTTGCTATGCAAAGTGTGTTGATCTTTCAAGGGAAAAGGAGCCAGATATCTGGAATGCTATCAAGTTTGGGACTGGTAACAATATTGTTATATTTTGGCAAAATATGCTTACCTTACACTTCACCTGATAGATGCTTGCCTCGTTGTGCAGTGGTTGAAAATGTTGTTTTCGATGAGCATACTCGGGAAGTAGATTTCTCAGACAAATCCGTAACCGGTAAGTATTAATAGATCCATGTCGAAGTAAAAAATGTTTAAGGATGTCAATCAAACTAACTGAATCTTATAGCAAGTGAGATCATAGCTGAACTTGTGAACTACTACTTTGTAAAACCAATAACAAAGTTATCATTGGAATTTTGTACATAATTTTTTAAGCAAAAGTTCCATGTCTAAAATTGCGGAAAATATGAAATTTTACAGATTACTGTGAATGATGAAATAACTATAATTGAAATAATTTATATACAAAGTAATGATTCAAAAATCTAGGATTTATACTATAATATTAGTTTGAATCTTTTGGTTTTGCAGAGAACACTCGTGCAGCTTATCCTATTGAGTACATACCTAATGCTAAGATACCATGTGTTGCTCCACATCCAAAGAATGTTATCCTTCTAGCTTGTGATGCATTTGGGGTTCTCCCACCAGTAAGCAAGTTGAGCTTGGCACAAACAATGTACCATTTCATCAGTGGCTACACGGCACTGGTAATTTGTGATACCTTTCATTTCTAAGAGCATTTACAGATACTCATGTTTGATTTACAATGTTTGAAAGCTATATATAAAAACAGAAAATATGTATGGCAGATGCTCATAGAACACACACTATTTGAGTATTTGTGCTTCAGAATCATGCAAGAATTAGTTAGTTGTTCGAAGAGTTGCTGTTGTAGTTAACTAAGTGCATTGTGAAACAGGTTGCTGGGACTGAGGATGGTATAAAGGAGCCACAAGCGACCTTCTCTGCTTGTTTTGGGGCAGCATTCATAATGATGCATCCTACCAAATATGCAGCTATGCTAGCCGAGAAGATGCAAAAGCACGGTGCTACCGGATGGCTTGTCAACACCGGCTGGTCAGGAGGAAGGTGCGGAATCAAAGACAATGCATATCAGTTTTTCATCTTTTGTAACACTGAATTTTCTTTTATCTTTCTCTATAAATTGGCAGATATGGAGTAGGCAATAGGATAAAGTTAGCATACACAAGGAAAATCATAGATGCCATTCACTCCGGGAGCCTCTTGAATTCAGAGTACACTAAGACTGAGGTATTTGGACTTGAGATCCCAACAGCAATTGAGGGTGTCCCTTCTGAAATATTGGACCCTGTGAACACTGTAAGTTGATATATTCAATGTTACTATTTTCTTTTTTAACCATCTTTTTTCTCTTGTCAAGTGTTATATTTTGGTTTTATTTTGCAGTGGGCTGATAAGAAGGCATACCAAGATACTCTTCTGAAATTAGCGAGTCTTTTCAAGAAGAACTTTAACGGATTCATAAGCTACAAGATAGGGACAGATCAGAGTTTGACAGAAGAGATTCTGGCAGCTGGTCCTACTTTGTGATTGCATTTGGAACACTTTAGACTAAGAAATGGACACAAGTTTCTGAATATTCCATCCATTATATGTTTGAGTTTCACTGAAAGATGATCATTTACATTTTATGTACCCTTTCATGCATCTGTCTGTATATTTGTTATTCTGAGCGAGTGTTATTACATATTTAGAATTTTGCATTATGAGGCTACGGTCTCTTCTCTTGGCTATATTTGAATTGAAGTGTGGTATTAAAAATACATCAATGTTCTGCAGATAGTTGGCTATAGCTATATTCATGGTTGTAGTAGTAACAACTTGAAACTAAGTCACCAATATCTCCAACACACTAACAATGCATGACAATGGACAGTGTTATTTGACGAGGGAAGTTTGGATAATTTTTTAAGCATGGTGGAGATGCCATATATGGAGGCCAAACATCAGGAATTAATTAAGCTCAACGGTTGATACCCACTTGAAAAAAAAAAATTAAAAAAGAAGAAACAACCCCTTAACAATTTAACTCGCCATTTTAATGAAGCGTAAGCATTGGAGTTTTTTTCCCTTTGACCAAGTGTTGAAAATTCGGAACTTGTTTGGGTGAGTTTTTAAAAAATAAAAATTTTTGGGTTATCTTTTGTTAAAAATCTTTTAAAAAGGTAAAAATAATTTTATGTTTAGATATTTTATATAAAAAGATCTTTTTACCTATCAATTATGTTTGGATTACAATATGATAACAATATTTTTTTGTTTATTTATTATGTTAACAATTTTTTTTTTTAGCCGATGAGTAATAGTTCAAATGGCATAGTCTCTCCATACTCAATTAAGATGTTGCGGGTTCGAGTCTCCTATCTTTGGTAAAAAAAAAAAANNNTTTAGGATTTGTTTGAGTGAGTTTCTAAGAAAAGATCTTTTTTCGAGTTATTTTCTTTTAAAAGATCTTATGAAAAAGTAAGTAATTTTATGTTTAGGTATCTCATGCAAAAAGATCTTTTTTTTTATCAATTATGGGCTTGTTTGGGTGAGCTTTTAAGAAAAGATCTTTTTTCGAATTATCTTTTTTTTAAAAATCTTATGGAAAAGTAAAAGTAATTTTATGTTTGGATATCTCATACAAAAAGATTTTTTTATCTATCAAATATATTTAGATATAACGATATAAAAGTACTTATTTATTTATTTATTACATGAAAAATATCTTTTTTTAAGGAAAAAATATCTTTTAAAAAAAGATGTAAATTACAGCTTCTCAAAAAAAGTATTTTTTTTATTTTTCTAGTGCTTTTACTTTTATTACTAAAAATTTGCCAAATACGCTAAAAAATTAAAAAAGATATTTTTTCATTAAAAAAAATCTTTTTTAATCAAAATAATGGCGCCCAAACAAGCACTATGTTTAGGTATAACAATATAAAAGTACTTTTCTGTTTATTTACTACATGAAAAACAAAGATATTAATTCCAGCTTCTCAAAAAAGATATTTTTTTATTTTTCTAGTACTTTTACTTTTACTACTTGAAATTTGCCAAACACACTAAAAAATAATAAAAAAGACGAAAAAAGATCTTTTTTTATCAAAATAATGACGCTCAAACAAGCACTTACTATTAAACATTTGCTAAACACACTAGAAAATAAAAAAAAAAACTTTTTTCATTGAAAAAAAATCTTTTTCTATGAATTTAATAACGGTCAAACAAGCACTTTATACTCACATTCAACATGAATAATTTTAAAATTTTGGATCAACTGTCTCATCTATTAAGGTGCCTACAAGTAATGAAGCGTCTCATTTTCCAAACCATTCGGTGATTAAGAATCATGTAGAGATATGTTGCATCAGAATAAATTATCCTTTGACAGAGTTTACAAGGGTCAAACTTTAAATATCAGAAGATACATGTATATAAGGAAGATCCTGTAAAATTGCTGTCACACAGCTAGTTTTATTTCCTTGGATCAATCCAGTAACATTAAAACTTGAGCTCTACTGTTACAGCTTTTACAAGAAATAGATTAACTAAGATTCAGTTGATGTGGTTGCATCGTCTTTGTGCTTGATCATACCAGAATCCACAAGAATGGGAACCTCTGCTGCAAGCCATGGGGCAAGGCCTAAGCAAAGTGCATGAGCTATGCCAAATCTGGGGCTGCAAAAGGTAGTCAAAAATAAAAAGAATATAACCATTTAGAATTCAGCATAACACGAGACCTCAGAATTCAGTATAACAGCGAGAGGTGCTCAAGCAAAATCTTCTATGAAAACCGAACTCAATTCATCAACAAAAATAGGTCATTTATATGGAGATTATGCAGGTTTTGATCTTTGCTATGCCACTATGAACAAAGAATGTAATTGCATTCCCAGGCAGAACAGGAAATATTTCAAATCACCAATCTTGAGATTGAAATAGAAAGCTCTACTCAATAATCTGCTTGTCACAAATCAAGCAATCTTATTGTGCCCAAGCAGTATAAATTCTGGATATTCAAGGTATTATGCAGGGTGGATATGATAATTAAGGACCACCGGGTATTCAGATCAAGGGTCTACTACTTTACTTTGGTGAATTGTACTGTGACCAGTTCAGGCAGTAAGCACAATCTGTTTCCATCTATTTTCTACAAAAGTACAAAATAATAGGGGTTTGTAGCGGAGGGAGTGGCAAGGAGTGGCCTGGCTAGATTTAAATGAACAATGTGCCGTAAAAGAAATTACCCTTCATTGTCATTCTATTACAGGTCACTCCCTCCCATTACTATGAAATCTTTCAAACATGGCCCAAAGTTGAAAGGAAAAAAACCACTTCAGCTATGTCACTCAATTCCTATGCGGTAAATCTTAAAAAATTTTCATATAACTCAGCATTTTCGTAACCATGTGTATCTATCTTTTCTGCAACAGGTAGCTAATCTAGTGTGAAACCTATTCTTTCGCAATCCATAGGAGCATCAACAAACAACAAGGGAACAGTACCTAGTTTCCTTTCCAGTAACGAAAACCATGCACAAACCGCCACATGCAGGGACACGGCCATACAACCATAGCCGCCATTATGCACAGGAAATAACAGTATCCCGTGGCAACAACCAAGTCTTTCTTTCCAAACTTAGTGAGCTCAAAAACATGAAATATAAAAAAAAAACCATTGTATCTAAAAAACAAGCATCCACATTGGTACGGGGCCAATTTCCCATCATTTTTTTGGGTCAGAACAACAGAGGCATACAACCCCAAACCACCATTATGCTTATGCACATAAAATAACAGCACCAATAATGGATCTCCTCCTCACTATCAATTTTTACATATAAGGTCAAGAGCGATCCTTCACCATACACAATCCATATACACTCAATTTCCAACAACCAAAGTTTTCCGCACTTGTAGCCATTGTAGCCACACCATAAATCATTGCTATAAACAAATCCACTCGAACATTCACTCTCTCTTTTTTTTCCTAATAGTTTCTTCTACATGTATACATTCCCAACAAAATAAATAAATAAATAAACAAACAAAAACGAAAAAAAAAAGTACCAGTTTTTGGCCCAAAGTGGCTTGAAGTGCACAGTCAAGCAAATCTTTCCACCTCTATACATCTGCAAGAAAAATAAATAAATAAATAAACACAAATCCCTAAATTCCCAAAAGAATTAAAATAATTAAGAGAGAAAAGAAAGAACACCTTCTGTGTCTTGCCGTCCAATTGAGGAAGCTCGAGCTCGGGGGCGGTGGAAGGGTAAGTGACGGGAATGTCGAATTGGAGGTCGAACTCGTACTTGAGGAGGTTGTGGACGTACCAGCACTTGCCGGTCCACCGTGTACCCTCGGGGTTTGCGGCGGAGATCCGGAACCAGTCGTTGTCGTTGGACTTGTTCATCTGAGTGTATGCGATGAGAGCCTTGTACTCTTCCTTCAGCCTCTGCGTCCATGCGGCGCCGTCGCGTGGCCCCGCCTTTGTTCCTAGCAGAGGGATCTTCGTCAGCGTCGACTTCGTGTTCGGGTCCCAACCTTCCATTCTCTCTCTTCCTTCTTAGCTTCAAAACCTCCTTCTCCTCCTGATTTGCGCTTCTTCTGCGTGCTAAAACGTTTGATACGTGATGTGATTCTATGCTTCGCTTTTTCCATTTTATATTTTCGGATCTTCCAAATCCCAAAAATATTCGGTTTCATCTTTTTGGAAAGAAATTTTAAATGAGAGAAGAATTAATTAAGGTTCATGAAACCGAATTAGCCATCCAACAGTTTTAGTGATTAGTTTATTAATTTATTAATTTAATTATTGTTCAACTACACAAATTAAACTTACATCATAAAAATTAAATTTATTATAAAATTTTAAATATTATTTAATATTAATATAAAATAAATAATAAAATAATATTTTACTAATAAAATCAACTTGG
>NC_029791.2:123558386-123564088 GCF_000816755.2 Arachis ipaensis | reverse complement strand
TTGGTTTAACAATATAAATGTAAAAAAAAAGGTTTAATTACTCTGTTAATCCCTATAGTTTCGCAAAATTTTTAATTAGATCCCTATATTTTTTTTCCTTTCAATTGGGTTCCTATACGTTAATTTTTTTTCAATTTAGTCCTTACCGTCATAAAACCGTTTGAAATAACAGAATATTCCATTAAAAAATCTCTATTTTTTGAAATACCAAAAATACCCTTTATATTTTGTCCCCCAAAATCAGAGAACTCTAACTACCCCTAAGTTATTCTCCTAAGTTCCCAATTGGATTTCTCCTCCGTCGCACTCTGCTGCCGTCTTCCATGGCGTCGTCGTCGTCCGTCGCTGGGTGGTCGTCGTCCCTTTGCGTCGCCCACGGGTGCTCTGTTCTGCTCCGCTCGTCCGCCTTGCCTATTGCATCCCCTCGTCCCGCCTTGCCTCACCGCACCTCGGGTGCCTTGTCTCGAATTGCTGCTCCTCGACTCCGTTTTGTTGTCTGGAATGGTTCTGCAACAATAGGTGATGATTGAATTTTGTTTTAGTTTTTCAACTATTGGATCGGAGGAGATGAAGGGACCAGGTGGCATGTGGGAAGGAAACCAGTCAGATGGCTTTCATTTGTTTGAATTGCAAAGATTGGGAGTAGAATGAACATGTGGATTTCTGTCAGCATTGGGTAATAATTCTTCTCAATAATGTCTTCCTCCCACTACACTAAGAACGGGAGAAATGTTATGCTTAAAACAACTAGTAGTCAAACGGCATCCTCTCCCGATTCTAATGCTTCAGGTACAATGTTGAGAAATCTTGATTATTAAATACCTCTAATTTTGCTTATGCTTATTTTTTGTTGCTACTTGTATGTAATTTGATTTTATTTGATTAGGTAACCAGCATCCTAAATGACAAGGAGAACCAATTGATCTAGTTGTGAAGCTTAGTTTGCTAAAATTAGTTTTGATTGTGTTAAAAAATTTTGATTATGAGTTCTGATTATGTATTTTATCTGTAATTAATTGATTATGTTAGAAATAAGAAAAGAGGTGAGATTGGAGATAAGGTGTTTGATTAAATGCCTTTAAGAGAGTTGAATTGATTATGAGTTCTGATTATGTATTTTATCTATTATTAATTGATTATGAGTTTAATTGATCATTGTCATAGAGGCATACAGGACTCTCAGAGATCGTGGTCCCTATCCTGCTGCCTAGGTCGTGAGAGATTTCCAAGGCAAATTTGTGGTTTATTCCGTTTGACAGTGGTTCTAAAACTGCATTTTATTGCTGCAGTGAGTAATCCTTGGTCTATCTATTTCCAAGGCAAACTTGCGGCTGCAGTGGCTTGTTCCGATTGACTTGTTGCAATTGAAGGGAATTTTGGATTCGGATTTGGTGCCATTGAAGTTGAGGTATATACTGCTGAACCCATGCTTATGTTTATCTATTTAATTGCCCTTCCATTGTGTTATGTGGATTGATGTCCTTATCTTTAGTTATATTTTCATCATCATATAATAGAATGGTTTTTATTTTAGTCTATACATTATTGTTAACTAACAACCAGAATTAAAATCTTATATGAGTGTCTTGCCATGTCGGAGTGTTCTTTCACTATGAGTGTCTTGCCAGGATCCATCTAAAGGAGGTGGAACTTGTGGATTTGATATATAGAGAGAGTTTCATGTGCCTTTATGAGAATGGAAATTCCACTACTCATTGCAAAGTTTCGATTGACTTGTTGCAGTTGAAGGGAATTTTGGATTCAGATTTAGTGCCATTGAAGTTGAGGTATATACTGTTGAACCCATGCTTATGTTTATCTATTTAATTGCCCTTCCATTGTGTTATGTGGATTGATGTCCTTATCTTTAGTTATATTTTCATCATCATATAATAGAATGGTTTTTATTTTAGTCTATACATTATTGTTAACTAACAACTAGAATTAAGATCTTATATGAGTATTTTGCCATGCCAGAGTGTTCTTTTACTATGAGTATCTTGCTAGGATCCATCCAAAGGAGGTGGAACTTGTGGATTTGATATATAGAGAGAGAATTTCATGTGCCTTTGTGAGAATGGAAATTTCATTACTCATTGCAAAGGTATCTTACAACCTCAATAATATAATTCTGCCCTTTTAGTAATGATCATGAATTGAATTTTGTATGTTATTTTACAGATTATAATGTTGCACAGCACAATACGAGGGCACATGTAATTGCAGGTTGTTACTGCCAATTGAAGTGGTGTATTGATTATTATTCATAGCAAACTTTTTCAAGTTGAAAATGAGGGTAATGTGTTGTGTCCGCAGGAACAATAATTGGCATTTCGGTTGCTGGGGCATTTGGAATTGGAGCAGGTATCTGGTACTTGAAGAAAGTGAGAGCTAAAGCATCAGTAACATGTGGAGTCCAAAGCAATGAGAACATACTCTTCTGTCTGATATATAATTCTTTCTTTAGAATAAGTTACGTTAATAAATTTTTTATCTTGTTGTACTGTATAAAATTTGATTTGTTATACCTTTGGGGATAATTTTGACAATTCATTTTATATATATTTATTACTATTATTTCTGTTTCATTTTATCCAATCCCTTTTTTTTAGTATGTTCTTAAGATAAGATATTTTGAAAGTTAAAAAAAAAAGAGAAAGTATTTTTGGTATAATTTATATATAAATAAGCAAAAGAATGATAGTGACAACATAAAAAAGATTATAGGAATATCTTTTTTGTTGTAGAATCATTGAATAGGGATTATAGGAATATCTTTCATTGAATATTTATAGTTTTATCGAATTTTCAATTAGGTCCCTATACTTTTTTTCTTTTCAATTGGGTCCCTAAGGGTATACATGTAATTTCACAATTCACTAACATTTTTTTGACGTTTAACGTTATTAAGGACTAAATTGAAAAAAAAATTAACGTATAGGGACCCAATTGAAAGGAAAAAAAAGTATAGGGACCTAATTGAAAATTTCGCGAAACTATAGGGACCAATAGAGTAATTAAACCTAAAAAAAATTAAGAACATAAAAATAAAAGAACAAAAATTCTTTGGCAAACAAAAGACTAGTTGGTGCACGAAATTGTGATGTCCAGGCTCGAACAATCCCTGGTAATGGCTCCAAAGCTTGGTGCTTTGATCTTAATTCATAATTTTCACAACTTCGATACAACTAACCAGCAAGTGCACTGGGTCGTCCAAGTAATACCTTACGTGAGTAAGGGTCGAATCCCACGGAGATTGTTGGTATGAAGCAAGCTATGGTCACCTTGTAAATCTCAGTCAGGCAGATATAAAGTGATAATAGAGTTTTCGAAATTAAATAATAAAATAGGGATAGAGATACTTATGTAAATCATTGGTAGGAATTTCAGATAAGCGAATGGAGAGGCTTTTCGTTCCTCTGAACCTCTGCTTTCCTGCTATCTTCATTCAATCAGTCTTACTCCTTTCCATGGCTGTCAGGCATGGCCGTGTGGCCAGCCCCCTCTGATCTAAGAACCAGACGTCCAAAGCGGTCAAAAAGACTAGTAAAAGGTCCTATTTATAATAAACTAGTCACTAGGGTTTACATGAGTAAGTAATTGATGCATAAATCCACTTCCGGGGCCCACTTGGTGTGTGTTTGGGCTGAGCTTAAGTGTAGCACATGCAGAGGCTATTTGTGGAGTTGAACGCCAGTTTCTGTGCCAGTTTGGGCGTTCAACTCTGGTTTTGGATCCTTTTCTGGCGCTGGACGCCTGATTTGGGCAGAAGGCTGGCGTTGAACGCCAGTTTACGTCATCTATTCTTGGCCAAAGTATGGACTATTATATATTGCTGGAAAGCCCTGGATGTCTACTTTCCAACGCAATTGGAAGCGCGCCATTTCGAGTTCTGTAGCTCCAGAAAATCCACTTTGAGTGCAGGGAGGTCAGAATCCAATAGCATCAGCAGTCCTTCTTCAACCTCTGAATCTGATTTTTGCTCAAGTCCCTCAATTTCAGCCAGAAAATACCTGAAATTACAGAAAAACACACAAACTCATAGTAAAGTCCAGAAATGTGAATTTAACATAAAAACTAATGAAAACATCCCTAAAAGTAACTAGATCATACTAAAAACATACTAAAAACAATGTCAAAAAGCGTATAAATTATCCGCTCATCACAACACCAAACTTAAATTGTTGCTTGTCCCCAAGCAACTGAAAATCAAATAGGATAAAAAGAAGAGAATATACTATAAATCCCAAACTATCAATGAAACAGAGCTTCAATCATATGAGCGGGACTTATAGCTTTTTGCCTCTTGAATAGTTTTGGCATCTCACTTAATCCATTGAAGTTTAGAATGATTGGCATCTATAGGAACTTCAGATTTCGAATAGTGTATTGACTCTCCTAGTTCAGTATGATGATTCTTGAACACAGCTTCTTTATGAGTCTTGGCCGTGGCCCTAAGCACTTTGTTTTCCAGTATTACCACCGGATACATAAATGCCACAGACACATAATTGGGTGAACCTTTTCAGATTGTGACTCAGCTTTGCTAAAGTCCCCAATTAGAGGTGTCCAGGGTTCTTAAGCACACTCTTTTTTTTGCTTTGGACCTTGACGTTAACCGCTCAGTCTCAGGTTTTCACTTGACACCTACACGCCACAAGCACATGGTTAGGGACAGCTTGGTTTAGCCGCTTAGACCAGGATTTTATTCCTTTAGGCCCTCCTATCCACTGATGCTCAAAGCCTTGGGATCCTTTTTATTTGCCCTTGCCTTTTGGTTTTAAGGGTTATTGGCTTTTTCTGCTTGCTTTTTCATTTTTCTTTCTATATTTTTTTTTCGCCTATTTATTTATTTATTTTTTTTCTGCAAGCTTTGTTCTTTGCTGCTTTTTCTTGCTTCAAGAATCATTTTTATGATTTTTCAGATTATCAAATAACATGTCTCTTAGTCATCATTCTTTCAAGAGCCAACATATTTAACATTCTTAAACAACAACTTCAAAAGACATATGCACTGTTCAAGCATACATTCAGAAAACAAGAAGCATTGTCACCACATCAATATAATTAAGCTAAGTTCAAGGATAAATTCGAAACTCATGTACTTCTTGTTCTTTTGAATTAAAACATTTTTCATTTAAGAGAGGTGATGGATTCATAGGACATTCATATCTTTAGGACAAAGTTACTAACTACTAATGATCATGTAATGAAGGCACAAACATGGATAAGCACATAATACAAAAAACGAAAAACAGAGAAAGCAAGAACAAGGAATGAATCCACCTTAGTGATGGTGGCGTTTCCTTCTTGAGGAACCAATGATGTCCTTGAGCTCTTCTATGTCTCTTCCTTGTCTTTGTTGCTCCTCCCTCATTACTTTTTGATCTTTTGATCCATAAAGGATGATGGAGTGCTCTTCATGTTCTACCCTTAAAATCAGTAGGTATGTAAAGGCCCTCAACCTTTACTAACACGTCCTCTACTTGTCCATAAGCCTGTCTTCTTGAGCTGTCTGCCATCCCTAGTGAGATTTTAGCAGCTTGCACCCCATAGATTCCCAGTTTCTCTATTACAGAGAGAGGAATGAGGTTTATACCTGAACCAAGGTCACACAGAGCCTTAAAGATCATGGTGCCTATGGTACAGGGTATTATGAACTTTCCAAGATCCTGTCTCTTCTGAGGCAATGTCAGTTGATC
>NC_029791.2:123557970-123558324 GCF_000816755.2 Arachis ipaensis | reverse complement strand
TCTTGTCCTTGCTCCTGCTCATATGACAAAGAAGAAGGCACAGAAAAATAATAATAATAATAGAGATCCTTTATACCACAGTATAGGGATCCCTTTGTGAGTGGAAGAAAAGAGGGGGAGACAAAGAATGTGATGTAAAGGAAGAACACAACTGTACGGATGGAAGAGATGTGAGATGAGACGTTAGGATATGAATGAATAAATAGAATGAGATAGGGGAGGGATAATTTTCGAAAATTATTTTGAAAAAGAGTTAGTGATTTTTGAAAAATGGTTTTTTGAAAAAATGTTAGTAATTTTCGAAAATTTTTGAAATCAAAAATAAAAAATAAAAATAATTAGTTAATTAAAAAG
>NC_029791.2:123548511-123557946 GCF_000816755.2 Arachis ipaensis | reverse complement strand
GAAAGATATTTTTTTGATTTTTGAAATTTTTATGAAAAACATGAAAATTATGCAATGCATGAAATTTTTAGATCAAAACATGTGATGCATGCAAGAATGCTATGAATGTCAAGATGAACACCAAGAACACTATGAATGTCATGATGAACATTATAGACATAATTTTGAAAAATTTTTAATGCAAATAAAATATGCAAGACACCAAACTTAGAATTCTTTAATGCTTACGCACTAAGAATTCAAGAATGCATATGATAAACATGAAAAGACACAAAACAAAAAATCATCAAGATCAAACAAGAAGACTTACCAAGAACAACTTGAAGATCATGAAGAACACTATGAATGCATGAATTTTCAAAAAATGCAAGATGCATATGCAATTGACACCAAACTTATAATGTGACTCAAGACTCAAACAAGAAACACAAAATATTTTTGATTTTTATGATTTTCTAATATTTTTTTTTTGGATTTTTATTTTATATTTTTCGAAAATAGTTTTAAAAAGAAAAATAAGGATTCCAAAATTTTTAATATGAATTCCAGGAATCTTGCCATGTTAGTCTAAAGCTTCAGTCCAGGAATTAGACATGGCTCACTAGCCAGCCAAGCTTTCAATGAAAGCTCCGGTCCAAAACACTAGACATGGCCAATGGCCAGCCAAGCTTCAGCAGGTGATTGAGGATCAGCAGCAGGTTGATTAGCAACAACTAGCTTGCTCTTGATAACAAATTGCAAGCCTCAGTCCAAATAAATTTAGACATGGCTTTACAGCCAGCCAGGCTTCACATGCTTCATGAAACACTAGAATTCATTCTTAAAAATTTTGAATAGAATTTTTGAAAACATTTTTAAATTTTTTTTTTCCGAAAACAGATGAGAAAATTTTAGAAATATTTTTGAAAAATTTTTGAAATTAAAATAAAAAAAAAATTACCTAATCTGAGCAACAAGATGAACCGTCAGTTGTCCAAACTCAAACAATCCCCGGCAACGGCGCGCGCCATTTCGAGTTCTGTAGCTCCAGAAAATCCACTTTGAGTGCAGGGAGGTCAGAATCCAATAGCATCAGCAGTCCTTCTTCAACCTCTGAATCTGATTTTTGCTCAAGTCCCACAATTTCAGCCAGAAAATACCTGAAATTACAGAAAAACACACAAACTCATAGTAAAGTCCAGAAATGTGAATTTAACATAAAAACTAATGAAAACATCCCTAAAAGTAACTAGATCCTACTAAAAATATACTAAAAATAATGTCAAAAAGCGTATAAATTATCCGCTCATCACTAGTCCATATAGGTACCCACTAAAACAGGCACAACACTGTCCAAAATTAACGCTTTTGATTTTTCGTGTGGGAGAGAGAAATGTGTATGACAATATGGTGTGAAGAGAGAGGTGTTTTATTCGGCTATGGGATGACACAAATCGGAGGCACCGATTTGTGATTTCGAAAAAAAAAATTTTAATGTTAAAATCGGACCGTCCAATTTTTATTTTAACAAATAAAAAAAAATAAAAAATACAAATCGGACCCTCCGATTTGGAGTTTAATTTTTTCTTCAAGCAAATCGGACCCTCCAATTTGTAATTTATTTTTTTCATCAAACAAATCGGACCGTCCAATTTGAATAAAACACCATATAAAAAAAATACCTAATTTTCCAATAACAATGTATTACACATATATTTCAATATAAAAAAAATTAGCCCAAAATTAAACATAAAAAAAAAAAAGTAAACCTTGATCAAAAAACAACAAAAAAGCTAACCCCTAAGTTCAGTAGGTTGCACTACTCATATATAGGGAATATCCTCTCTAGTAGAAAAAATAATTGACACTATCTAATGTTTAATCTTAACTCTTAATAAAATTAACGTCTTAATTATAATTATCATTATGACTATCTCTTCTCAAATTCTATAAATCTTCTTTTTTTTCTTTTCGACTCCACACTTCAATTGTCTCATTTTCTTCCGCAGTAGTAACAACAAGAAAAAATTTTTTTCTCATCTTTTTTCTCCTGTTTCAGCAGTTCTATGGGACAATCGCAATCGTTGATGGCAAATAGAAGTCTCGCATTAAAATTAGAGGGCCAGAACCTAAGGTTGTGTTTGTTTTATATATGGATGAAGACATAGACACAAATATATAAATATTAAAGATATATAAATAAAAAGACACAAATATTTTTACTTTGTTTGGTAACTATGCACAAGACAGAACATAAATTACAAATATCAATATTATCCTTATCTCCCAAAAAAAAAAGAATCACCACAGTCACTACTATTAAGGATAAAAGTAGAAAAACTTATGTCTTAGCTTTTGTATCTTAGTGTCTCAATAAAATGGCAGTACACAAATTTTATGTATTTGTGTACCAATGTGTACCACCGTGTCTTTGTTTATTTTATATATTTGAAAATCAAACATGAAACATGGGTGTGAGTGTGTCACCGTGTCTCAAAATTTGGTGGACACACCCACTAAACAAACACTGCATAAAGGTTCCATTTTCCGAGGTATGGCTGCACAACACGATGAACAAGAAGAGAAAATTGTTGAGACCTAAAGTGGAATCTAAGGTTGGAATGTACGTATATGGTGTAACCGCTTATGATCTTAGCCATATTGGCCATGCTCGCATCTACGTCAACTTCGACCTTCTTTTCAGATTCTTTTCTCTTTTTCTCCTTCAATTACTAAATCCCTAAATTAATAATCCTTGTTGATAATAATTAGTTTGAATTTATGTGGTTAACTTTATAATTAGACAGATACCTTAAGCATTTAAGATATAAAGTGTCTTATGTTCGTAATTTTAATGATGTGGATGATAAGGTGAGAAAAATTAATTTATTTTTCTTTTTTATTTGAATTGCGATAGTTTGGTTGTGTAAATTTTAGATAATGATGTTGTGGTATATATAATAGTTTTCTTTGCTTGCGATTAGATACTGAAAAAGGAACAATACAGTAGATAAAAAAAACTCATTTGGTTGTGTTTGCTATTCTACATTATTTTATTTAATTCTTTTAATTTTTTTTTCTTACTTGTGTTTGCTTCTGAAACTGCTATCTTTTTTCCCCAAACAAATATATTTTTAAGATTCTATTTTTTGAATTAGGCATTTTGTGTCACTTTAAAATAAGTAGAGGAGAGAAATGAGATTATGGATGTAAATTTTGCCTGCCTGTGTGAACAATTTTATTATTTCTATCATCATTTTATGTTTAAGATTCTAATTTATAATAAAGTTCAATGACTTTACTTGTTTATGGCCATTTAAGTAGTACCCTGTTTTCATCATTTAGACCTTAATAATATTTAATGGTGATTAAATTTTGATTATATTCTTTTGTTATGCAAAGTAGTCATTGCTTTTAATTGATATAGGCCCCGCACACTTTCTGCAGCAGAAAAGGAACCAACCACAACAAATCATGTAGCAGAGCAATCTGCCACGCTGGGAATATAGGCCCGCACACTCTCAACATTCAACAAGTCATACGACAGAAACATCTGCCACGCCGGAGATATAGGCTCCGCACACTCTTAACAACAACTCGTCATGCAGCAGAACAATCTGCTACGTCAGAGATATAGGCTCCGCACATTCTCAACAACAACTCGTCATGCAGCAGAACAATCTGCTACGCCGGAGATATAGGCTCTGCACACTCTCATATAATCCAATAATCTCATCATTACAACTCCGAGTCCTCGACTCATCTCAACCATTGTTCATCGACCTCAAATCATCACTAGTCATCACCATTTCTCATCTCAATTCACTTTCAATTACCAAATCTCAACATTCCAAGGATATAGTGCCTGGCACACTTTCCATATCCAACAAGATCATCATCAGTTCTTAGTTCTATCTCAAACTCATTGGTTCATCAATTTCTCAAATTCGTTGTCAGCAATCACAATATTCACCACTCTTCCTTCTCTCTCAACTAACTTATCTTCCATACGGCAGAAACCTAAACCTCCGTTTGCTAACTTTTCAAAGTAAAACTCAAATAAATTTTCTTAAGACATTTCCCATGTTTCAAAGCCCGAGAATAAGCCAAAGAGTCATAAATAGGTGTCACAGAAGCTTACAAACTTGTTGGGAAGGTGAAATAGTTGAAAACAAAGTTTAAGTTTGAGAAACAGGGCATGTGCGTACGCACAAGGGTGTGCGTGCGCATGCCCAAAGGGATTTTTAAAAAGTGTGCGTACGCATAGGGGTGTGCGTACGCATAGGTACCAATTTTCACAATTTTGTTCACTCGCACAAGGCGTGCTAGCGCCCCCAACAGACTGACATTCCCAACATGTGCGTGCGCACAAGTTGTAAAACTCCATTGGTTATGTGCGCGCACAGGTTGTGTTAGCGCTCGAAACAGAAGCCATTCCCCTATGTGTGCGTACGCATATTTGTGCGTACAGGTTTAAAACTTCACAGGGGTGTGCGTGCGCGCAAGGCTGTGCGTGCGCACATACCAGAAATTACAAAATTCTGCAACTTTGTAGAATTTCAGATTTTGACACCAATCTTTGAATGATCATAACTCCTTCTACAAAAATCCAAATTTTACAAACTTTATATCGATTTAAAGAGTTTCAACAAACTTTAATTCTAAATAAGTTTCAACAAATTTTAAAAACTGAGGCATAAGTTATGATCAGACAAAGTTCACCAAAAATAAACTTTTACCAAAAGTTCACAATTTACCAATTTCTTCATTTTACAACTCAAACCAACCAAAACCAAATAACACTTTTCCAAACTTCATTTTCCATCAAAATCTACCCTTTATAACAGATTATACCATTCTCAACCATCAAACCTCAAATATATGATACCAAAGTCAATCCTCCACCAACACTTTCATCAATCATAATTCAATCAATACTAAACATCAAAATCAATCTCATTTCATTTCAATTTCAATCTCTCACACCATCTTTACCAAATTCAACATCATGACTCATCAACATTTTCCAAAGAAAAATCATCAACTCATCATAATCCACATCATTTATCAATAATCTTAACACTCACCTTCAATTTACCAATAACATCAATACTCATCATCAATCATCAACCATATCAACAAACCCTCATCAACAACAATAAGTCACACATTCATCATCAACCTTCATAATCATTAAATACTAACAATCATCATCAAACTCAATATATTCCTCATACCAAAACTCCATATCATCATCACCATCATACAAGTTATTCCCAAACACCAAAATCACATACAATTAAACATACACCCAAAACATTCAATCCTATCTTAAGGTCAACTAGCCTAAGTTTCCAGAAACATTACATATTACATAAAGAAAACCGAAACCATACCTTGGTCGATTCCCAAAACGCACCAAACATCAAAGCGAAGCCACCAAACTTGATCCAAAGCCTCAATCCAACTCCAACAAACACCAAAACTTAATCTAACATCATAAAACATACCAACATCAAACCTAAAATTCACAAAACAACCAAACACAAGAGTTTTAGTGAAACCTTACCTTACCCAACGAGATTAGGGGTAAAATCCAACAATTACCCACTACTAGAGATCACATAAACAAGCAAAATCACAAAATCTACTCAAAACCAAACCCCAAAAATGCAGAAACTTAGGGCTGGAAACTGGAGTGTGAAATGAGAGATCTTACCAGATTTTTTTAGGTAGAAATGAAGAGCTCGACAAGAGCTTCGCGTGGCCGCAAATGACTCGTCAATCGGAACTCTGGATCAAAAGTTATGGAGCTTTGAAGGAGGAGGTGAATAGTGACAATGGGGTTTCACCCCCCACCATCACCTATCCGAGTTCTCTCTCTCTCTTCCCTTCAAAATGAGTTTGAAACCAAATCACACATATATATGTTGGACCTTAGACCCGGTTTGGACCTGGTCCAACCCGTTAGCGTTTTTAGTCCGTTTGGCCTACTTTTGGCCAAAACCTTTAAGACTAGTGTCCGGTTTTCAATTATAAATTATTTTTATCCTTTCAAAATAATAAATCAATTTTTCAAAATCTTATTCTCCCAAAATACGCGATACTAGACAGACTAGAGCCGGTACTGCCAGCTTACGCGCCAGTGCGCATTTTTACAAAAATCTTTCGAAAAAGATACATTTTCCAACTCAGGAAAATTCATTGAAATCAAATTTCACCTTTAAAATTTCAAATTAAAACTTCTAAATTTTAAATCTATCTCGGGCACTTAAAATTATTATTTTTAACAAAACGGTTTTACGGAAAAAACTCCGATTTTTACACCAAGAGATATGCGACTCATGAGATATTGGTATGAGCCATTGTGCAGGTTATGAGGCTCAGGAATAGGCTCCACATTTGGTTCATCCTTGGGTAACATGAACCCCATTTCATTAGGAGGATGTTGTTGTTGCGTTGCCAAGAATGGATGAACCGGCATCAGAGGAAGCTTTGCTTATCCATGGCCAAATCCAGGCATCGCCAAGTTCGATAGAAGAAGTTGATTGGCAGAGCTGCGAATTGTGAGGGGAAAGGTGGTATGGTGGCCGGACAGCGCTACTGCGAATTGCGAGGGAGAGGTCACTGCGGTGGTCAAGCGGCGCAGTTGCCAACACGAGGAAGAGGGGCTATGGTGGTCGTCTTTGTTGCTGCAAATTTTGGAATGGAAAAGGATTGTGATGGCCGGGCGACGCTACTACGAATCGCCAAGTGGGGTGGGGCTAAGGCGTTCGGCAGTGGCTGCGGTGCGCGAGAAAGAAGCCGCGATGGCGAACGGCGTTCGACGGTGCTGCATCTTGTGGTGGTTAAAGCTACGACGTTATTTTCCATCGTGGCATGGTAAAAGGAGGAAATGTGAGTTAAAGGAGAGGAAGGATTGAGATGGAATGGGAATGTGATGTGACAGAAGAGGTTACATTACTTAACCCTAATAATTTAAATTCAAGATTTGATTATTCTAATAAATTGAAAATCTGATTTCAATAATTAATTTAACTTTTTTTTTAAACGGTTGTTTACGTTGTTTAATATTTACATTGTTACCTATACTTTCTCTTATCCAAATTACAACGCAAATAGTTTGAAACCTAATCCATATGTCTTTTTCTTTATTTTGCATCAATTAGGATTGCTTCATGAGTCACTAACCAGATGAAAGAATTAAACTTTTCTAGTTCATTCTGTTTATACCCTGACCCAATGCTAAGACCCAGGATCTAAGTAAAAAGGCCCAACCCCAAGGGGTTGACCTCACCCAGTACCAATCTTCGTCTTAGGAAGTCGGTACTCGTCACGACTCGCTCTAAAGAAGTCGGGAACGAGGGTTAGCTGGCAGATAAGCACTCATTTGAATGAATAACCGCCCCTAGAATCTCTCTACCCACTTCCACAAGCCATATCTTAACTTCCCTAAGATAAAGGGACGGTTAACACCCTAAAAAAGTGGCACTACTCCAACGGTGGTTATTGGTTCACCACTATAAATACACTGACACTTCTCAGGTATCTCGAAGTCCCAATACTCTCTAGACCTGCTAACGCCTTTGCTGACTTAGGCATCAGAGTGTCTTTGCAGGTACCACCCCCCTCTCCTCTCTCGAACAAGTCGGACGGAGCCAGTGGATCGTCAACCCACTTGCAAGCCTCCTCTTTCATACGTTTGGGCCAACCAATACCATCTAGCCCATCAATCTCCGATTACCCAGCGTAACACATTCTATTTTTAAGCGAGTCTAAAAATACGATCAGGAGGACCCGTGTCGTCTTAAAGGAGAGATAGGCTAACTTGAGATTGAAAGTGCCATTGAAGGAGGGAGTCCAAAAAATACAAGCAGGACCTTACCAAGATGAAGGAGGGAAAAGGGCTGGAATTTTGTTCACAATTGAGTCCAATAACCATCTTCGAAGTTTATCAACATCCCAAGAGTGAATATATAATGTTAGCAAAGAGGGTGGCCTTCTTTTGTCCAAAGGCATCTCTTCATCCAACCACCTACCACTGCATCAATGATTGAACCATCAATTGTCATGCTGAGAATTGTTTCATGAAAACTTCAATAATAAGATGCTTGAATGATTCAATTTCAATTAGGATCATATTGGTTTATCAAATTTCATTCGCCATCTCAACTAGTTATTACTTAATTTAGCATGGAAGACAAAATTCTATCTCACTTAGTATGAGGAGTCACTTAATAAAAAAAAAAATTAAGAGATTAATATGATATAATTTTTTAAATTTTAAATAAAAATAATTATTTTTTATGAAAAATTAAGAATTAAATATTATTTTGTTCCTTTTAATTTTGGCTAAAAAAATGTCTCTAACATTTTTTTATGTTCAAAATCATATCTAACATTAATTTTAGTTTTAAAATCATCGTTCTCTAATTTGCCAAACACTTAGATAGCATTTGGTTGTTGTCCATGTCTTCTAGACACGTAACACATTTTCTATTTGGTTTAGTGAGACAATTTTTAGATGGACATGAGAGGACAACAGATAGACATGGAGACAATTATGTTTAGTTGATGTATAGGATGAGACATAAATACAAAGACATAAACATTAAAGATATAGACATAAAATATTTGTGTTTATATATTGTGTTTAGTAAAAATATGAAGTATTTGTTTAGTGAGTGTGTCCACCAAATTTTGAGACACGGTGACACACTCACATCTATGTTTCATGTTTGATTTTCAAATACATAAAATAAGTAAAGACACGGTGGTATACATTGGTACATAAATATATAAAATTTGTGTACTGCCATTTTATTGAGACACTAAGACACAAAGGTTAAGACATAAGTTTTTCCACTTTTATCCTTAATAGTAGTGACTGTGGTGATTTTTTTTTTAGAGATAAAGATAATATTGATATTTGTAATTTATATTCTGTCTTGTACATAGTTATCAAACAAAGTAAAAAATTTGTATCTCCTTATGTATATATCTTCAATATTTGTGTATTTGTGTTTATGTCTTCACCCATAGATAAACCAAACATATAATGAACAAGATACACAAATATTTAGAAAAAATTAAATTATTTTTCATTCAAAAAAAATTTAAGAAAATAAGAAGACAAATTTTAAAAATTTAAAAATTGAACAAGAATAAAAGAGTAAAAAATTAATGTCTTAGTGTCTCACCGTATAAATTGTAAACGAAATAATTTTAAACGTATTTTGTTTAACACTGTAAACAAAATATGTGGAGTACAACAAGTGCTACATATTACATATTACGTGTGTAATACATGTTTAGAAATTTTCACATCTAAAAGAAGTACGTTTAAAATTATTTGGTTAAGTAATACGATCCAATTTCGAAAAAATATTGCAAATTATTTATATCCGTATATAATACATTTATTTAATTTATATAAAAAAAATTCCTGTTCCAAGT
>NC_029791.2:123541422-123548445 GCF_000816755.2 Arachis ipaensis | reverse complement strand
CATTCCCTTCCCTTCCCTCCTCCTCCATCTTCTTTTTCTTCTTCTTCCATTCCACATTATAATAGTCATTAAAATATAATATTATAAAATATAAGACCAGTTTTCTCACTCTGCCCGCAAACCCTAACTTCTCTGACTCTGAGAGACAGCCATGGCCTCTTCCTCCAGAGACCAAGCCCTCTCTCTCTTCGCCGCCGCCAACAACCACGGCGACGTCAACGTCAAGCTCTCATCCCTCACCCAAGCCAAGGACCTCCTTCTCTCCCTCGACCCTTCTCTCTCCGCTGACCTCTTCCCTTTCTTCCTCGAGCTTCAGTCCTCTCCCGAATCCCTCGTTCGCAAATTGCTCATACAGTCAGTGCCCTAACCCTAATTCTGTTATTTATTACCATTTTCTTTTCTATTAATTATGTCGCTTTAGCTGTATCGTTACTCGGTTATGAGTTTTCTTGGTTTTTCTCAATATTGATTGGTATTTTAGGGCAATGTGTGGTGCTTAACTGCTTATTTCTTTTAAATCTATGATTTTATTGCTGCAAACATGCCAACGTTGTTTTTACGCTAAATCGGTCTTTCAAAGATGGTCTATATATTGGAGAAGAAAAGCTTTCTTTGTCAAATATTCATGGAATTCAATCAATTTTATAGATTTGGGTATGGCTTAGTTGGTGCCGGAATGCAATGCACTCGAATATTGTGGCGAATGATGGTTTATAATAGGACTCTACCTGAGAAAAAATGTTTAGCTGTTGTATTTGCTGTATTCTAAAGTGGTTCAGGGCCGTTCCATAGTGCTTGCAGCAGAAGCTTGTAGCTAAGTGCAAGTATAGGCTGAATTTAGTTGTTTACTTCTTCCCAATAACTTGTGCCGTGTCTCTGTGTTCTGCCCTTCTTAAAAACTACCAGTTGGTGTGTGTTTCTTGTTTTATTTTAGCTTATAGATGATTCCTCCACTGTATTCCAGGTTAATTGAGGAGATTGGTTTTAAAGCAGTCGATCATTCTCCTGCACTTGTTTCTATACTATTAACATTTTTGCGAGATGCTGATCCGATAATTGTAAAGCAATCTATTGTTAGTGGCACGAACATCTTCTGTAATGTTTTTGTGGAGATGATTGTGCAGGTACCATCTCAAACCCTCTTTAATAAAACTCAGTTGTGCATCATATCACTGGTGACTGTTCATGAATTATATTTTGGATTTTTTAGCTGTTTGATGGATTTTGCACCTTCTTTATTGTCCTTTGCCAAATGTTTTAGATGGAAGGAAAAATTTGTTTAGACGAGAGTCTTTGCTCATTTTACTTCTCCCATTATCCTGACATTGGTAGGTAGTGTACTTACTGTTGTCTGACGAGTGACACTAATTTGGAAAACTTTACAGTTTCAACAATATGGTAAAGTAGAGAGGTGGTTAGAAGGGGTTTGGATGTGGATGCTTAAGTTCAAGGATGCTGTTTTTGGGATTGCTCTTGAGGTAATTAGATCTTTTCGGTTCTTCAGAATATAATTGCTGTTCTTCAGATATTCTTACTTTTTGGAAGGCTGGTTTATCAGTGTGAAATGTACTAATGAACTGTATTCAACTAATTCAATAATGCAACTGTATGTTTGAAATTCAATTTAAATATCTAGTCAAATAAACATCTTCAAAGGCTTTGCCGAATTGATCTTGATCATGACGAGCTACAGTATTGATAAAAATCACTATTCTCTTGTTTTCTTTGTCATGACTCATGGAGTGCAAGATCATTATATAGGTGGTTGTAATATGGTGCTTTGAGATGTTGAATTGATTTATTTATTATTTTTATTTTTTTTTAAGGTCTGTGGTGCTCGTCTGTGGTGCTCCTCCTTAAATAGGGGCTTGTAAGTTATGCATGTCTATGCATTGGATGGTGTTTGGAGTTTACTTGTCTTTGTTGACTGTCATAATCACTTGTAACTTTTTGTCTGGAGTTTTAAACTTAATAAGTCAGTTGCTTAGATTTTAGATAGCAAGATAGCATGTTACTTATGACTTATGTACATAACTAGCTTCAGAGCTTCTATTCATCATCCCTAGAAACATTTTGCATTTTTCTTGTTTTTAGAATATGAATGTCACTCGTTATAATTTGGTCTGTCGGTGGTTATTCCTTTCTGATTGGAGAGTTAACTGCTTGATATTTTAGCCTGGTTCTGCCGGAATAAAGTTGCTGGGACTGAAATTCTTGGAAATATTCGTCTTGCTTTTTACTCCTGACAACAATAGTCCTGAGAAATCAACTGGAGAAGGTATTGTTCTTTAATTTTTGTGTAATGCTTCTCTATGGAGATTGAGTTGTTTTGGGTAATTTTCATCCATTTGTTCATTTAAATCTTGATCCAATAACAGGATCTAGGCAAGCTGCTAATATATCATGGTTGGTTGGTGGTCACCCTCTTCTTGATCCGGTGGCTCTCAAGTCGGAGGCAAACAGGACCATTGGCATTCTATTAAATTTATTGCAGCCTGGTGCAAGTCTCCCTGGTTGTTTAACAATTACTGTTATAAATTGGTGAGTTTTCATGTGCTAGTGGTTAATAACAAGGGTTTGCATAACATTTAACATTTTGTGCAATCTTCATTTTCGGATAGCTGTAGAACCTGTGCAACATTTCTGGTATCCCACTTCTAAATTAGATGGTTGGATCTAGAGGGTTATTTTCCTTGACTTACTGCTAACTACTACTGGCAGCAGATCATTACAGAGACAAAGCTAGGCATGCTAACAGTATTTCCCCATGGAAAAGTCTTTTATATATCTGTTATTTTTCTACATCTTGGCTAACATTTATTTTCTTCATGTGCTCCCCTGCTATAAACTTGTGAAACGTTGTTGGTTGACCAATTCTTTCCTTCACCTCATAAAATAAAGTACAAATAACTATCACAATGCTTTTCCTCGTATTTTTAAAACTCTCTACTTGTTATTGCATGTTTGTATTGAGGAATTTGAATGTACTTTTCGGGTTAGTGATGTAACAGTCTAGTGTAGGTATATGACATGCTTTTATTTGTTTCTCTCCTGATATGTGTGTGCATGTGTATGTCATTTAATCTATTTGATTACTTTCATTGGGCTCTTTTGACTATGTCATGCGTTAAGTCCACTGCTTGTAATGAACCTTATAGGTTTATAAGCGTTAATTCTTCACCTCTTAATAAGAAACATTGCAATCATATATGAAATTGCATTTCTAGTGATAATGGTTTATAGGTAGCATCAGATTTGAAGTCTGGGTCTCATAGCATGTGCAGAATGTTTATATCTATTTTGCTTGTCTTCCTTGTTATCAATTTATCATTTGTCCTTATCTTTGCAAATTGTTAGTAGATTAAGTGATTTGTTTTCATTTTGTGGCAAGTCATGAAGTCGATGATCACGTGTTGATACAATTACTATTCATGTTATCTCTGTGACTTGGTACTTAGGTTTTGTTTATGGTATTGTGCTTGTACAAACTACTGGATCATGCTCCTCTTTTTTGAGTGTGCTTAGTTACTTATTCATGAAAAAAGATAGAAGGAATTTATGCACTCCTTCATTATATCTCTTTTATTTACCCCTGCCCCTTTGGCTTAATGAAAATTGCTTTCTGGTCTCCCTGTTTGTGAAAGATTTCATGTGTTCTAGGGTGTATGTATTTAAGTTATCTTAGCCCAAAAAGTTTACTTCTACGACTAGAAAAGTCACTTTATATATTTGTATTTTCAAACATAATCAAAATCCTGAAATAAAGTCATTTTTTCCATCCAAAAGTTTAAAAGAGAAATTCAGTTTTAAGCCTTTTCAACGATATATATAAATTCCAAGTTTTAAAATCCACTTGCTCCAAAAGAACACGTGTATCCAATTCTGTGGCTAATCTGGTGTTTTATTGCTCTTTATCTCTTCCCATTTGATGGATGTTTATTTATTCTTGTCTATTAACAGTGCACACATTTAGCAGCCCATTAAATTTGATGTGTTGATGCATTGTTTCCATGCACTCATCTTCAGAGTTACTTGTTACATGGAAACCTTTGTTGCAGTTGTAAGATACACCTAATCAGTTAGTTCCAAATTTGAAATCTCGAATTGTTTCTATTCAGCCTTACTTGTATATATTCATGTAGGAAGGTGACAAGTGTCTCTCCTACAACTCCATTGTACTTTTTTGAATTATGATTTCATGTTTTTGTTAGTAAATGGTGCTGTCTCTTACTCAATACTTACTGATGCAATTAAATGTGTTAGGATCACCTAAAGGTTTTAAAAATTTTCCACATCTTTTACTATGTTCAAAATTATGGAGGGAATCATTGGAGCAGGGTCTCATGGATAGAACAAGTTCAACTGCTTGTTTGTTTTATAACGTTGCGACATGCTGACCAGTTCCTTACGAGGAGTTAATGGCCATGGATACTGCTGCATTGGTGGTTCATATAATGGAAGTTATGGTGATTGTCTATGTAAGATGATTCGTTAATTTACTGTGGCATGCCAGTTGGTCGGGTGATAGATATCGAAATTGAGGCATTAAAATGGTCATCTCATGAACCAAGGATGGTGGTCAAGCAATGCAGTTTATTGTTGTAAACTGTTGAGAGAGACCATTTACTGTTTAAATTTTTGTGCTGTAAGCGCATGCCCAGATAATGTATTTATTATTATAACAGCTGATACACAGTTAATATCTCAATAATTCAAATAATATTTTCCCGGGCTTCTATTATATACTCTGGCTCATTTTCTATAAATTTGTGTTTCATTTCTCACTTGTTATCTTTTGCACAAGTTTTACCACAAGTAACTTCAGGTTTGCTTGGAAAATGAGATAATAATTTTACCAACAGTTGAAACAAAGCATATTTTCTGATTGAAAGTTTAGCATTTGATATTCTCTTACAGCAGGATTCATTGAGGTTCTATTTGTAGCGATGATATTTTATGTGCATGGTCTTAATAATATGTTTGATTTTCTGATTGTCCTTTCCCCGCAATATTGATGCATGCAGAATATTTTCATTCACCATTTTTGAGAAAAATTAATGTTTGAACACATCAGTTCTTTCATTGGAATATTGACAGTGGTGATGCCAAAAGGAATTCAGTGATTGATTTAGATCAAGTGAAAAGTTAAAGTCTGATGTCTCGGAAGTATAATTTTGGATAATTGTCTGGGACTCCAATCTAAAATACCTAAAACTTGGAGTTTTTCAAGATATTCTGTGTTTATTTGCAACTGTATTGTTCAAAGCTGAGTGAAGGTTTCAGAATGTATATACAGATAACTTGTTATGCATTTTCACTTGGTAGGGAGAGTTTTAGAAATCCTGTTTTCCGGTGCTTTTTTGTCAACATTTGAGCCTGTTACACTAATCTGTGAAGGTGTGTAATCATATTTCATGTGTTCTCTTTGATTTTGATTAGGACTCATGCTGGATATTGAACTGATTTGTTAGCTGAGGTGCTGGTGTCAGATATATTAAAATGACAAGATTTTTTTGATTTTTTCTGAAACACAAGTTATGGTTTGCTACTTTTTTACTTCTGGGAGCTAAACAATCTAAATTGGCATTTGGCTTGTTTTCTCTCAATTTCAGTTGATGGATTCCGTTGATAATTACAAAAATTCCATTGTTTTGTAACTTAATTTCCTGTTTGTCAAACTTCTGTAAGGAAATTGTGAAAACAACTCTGCCTTGATTCCATCATTTTCTGCAGAAATGTTTTAAAAGCATGCAATAAATTGAAAATGAGGTGATGTTTGTAATTATTAGTGAGAACATACCTGAAAACTAAACAGAAAAAAGCCATGCACCCTTTGAGGTCCTTCCATATTATTTCAGGTTAAGTATAAAAAAAAGCTAAATACCTCACATACTTTTTTCACTCCTTTTCTTTCTTTTTACTTCATGAGAGCCTCCTTTTAAACTAAACTCCTTTTGTTCTTATTTTCTAATCACATCTTCATATTCTAAGGAATGTTGTTTCAATGGAAGTTTTGATCTGAAACTGCTTTATGTGATCTTTTTTATTCTCTCTGTATCTTTCCATCTCAATCTGGAGTTGATATCAGATCATTTATAATGTACTTATTGACTAGTTTGAATTGTGGAATATAAATGGGTTATACTCATACCAGTTTGCTATCATCTGTTATCTTCATCACTGAGTTTCTTTAAGGCAATGTTCTTTTGGTGAAAAGAAATGCAAGGGATTGGCATGTGTATATTTTCTACTGTTATTTAATTTTATTGTGGATCCCTTTTTTATTTATTTTTTAAAGGATACATGTTTTTGTATACAGGTAGTTGTGGCACTATGTTTTTATCTTGTTGCAATGACTTGTGTTTGTTTTGGCCCTATTTTTGTTACAGTTTTCTTCAATTTTCTGCAGAATTATAATAGGATTTCATTTTATTAATTTGTATGTTCCCCCGAGAAATTGATTTCAAGAAAAAGGAGAAAAGAGAATATGCTCCTTAATTAATATATGATGCTGTGTCTGATTGAAAACTATGTTATTTCTACTATCCACTACATTCCTGTCTTTTCGCAAAAAGTGGATGTATTTCTGGAATCTTAAAATCTAGCCATCCAAAGCTGCTTCTAGAAGTCTCCAACATTTCCTTTTTAATGTCTCATTATTCACTTTAATTAATTTTATATTTGTCTTGGTTTATAAGTGGAGCATAAAAATCTAGTTTGTTGAAACAACAGCACACAAATCTGATTCTGTTGATGTAGGTTTGGTCTGCCATTGCTGCAAGCTTATCTCTGTAATGCAATGAACTGTTCCCATATTGTGCTTCAGTTTTCTATTTCTTGCATGATCACTACCTTTGTAACTTTGAGTTTGTTTATATGGAAATGGCTGAAATGAACAAGTTTAGAAGTTATATGGAGACGATAGGGTAATTTCTAATATTGTGAATAGTTTCACTCGTATTTGTTCAAAGATGACTGTAGAATACAGGGTTAAGGACTAAGGAGATTGTTCAGCATTTAGGC
>NC_029791.2:123535407-123541350 GCF_000816755.2 Arachis ipaensis | reverse complement strand
ATATATAAAGCATAAAGTTCTATGAATTAAAAAAAATGAATCTGCTTTCTAGTGCTTCTAGTGAAATTCCTTGATTCTTCTGAGATGCAAAAGGGAATAGTATAAGTGAATCTATCTATATCAGCTATTCAGTGGCAATGGGTTCTATTTGAAACTCCCATTTTATTAACATATTATCTATGCATTTAAGTGAGCATTTGGTTATTTTTGTCCGATAAAGATAGTTTGCCCACCACCCAAGTATGCATTTTTCTACAATTTCCTGAGCTGCCAATAATTTGAATTCAAATGATATATTGGTTAGGAGCATGATCACGTATTTCAAATGAAGAAAGTTAGACAAGTTTGCTTAACTTGATGGATTTTATGGATATTCTAAATAAAATATCCCTGTTAGGGGCTTAGATTGTGTGCAGGTGTAATGCTGAATGATGCCCAGCTGTTACTTTTGGGGGTTTTGATACTGATATGCCGCTTCGCTCTTTGGATTTAAATTTCCTCTAGGCTTTCTACAAAGTTTATGTAGCATTGCTTTTAGCATTAAATGTAGTTGCTGTGGATGGGTTGCTGGGTTTTTTTTGGCCTACCTCATTGTCACTTGAAATCTAACCAACCGTTTATGTGTTTCTTTTGACAGTTTATCAGCTATTGCAAGGAAACGGCCGCAACACTACGATACAATTTTTTCTGCATTGCTCGATTTTAATCCAAATTTTCAAACAGCGAAAAGATATCATATTGCCAGTGTTCAGTACTCTTTAAGAACTGCTTTTTTGGGGTTTCTTAGGTGCACTTATTCACCTATACTAGAGGTAAATATGTGCTTGAATTTTGCATTTCACTTGGCCCCTAGCATTCTCTGTTCCCTGGTTATTTATTCATTCTGTCTTGCTTTATCATAATCCTCTTTACAGAAGCTGTCTAAATTATTTTACAATTTTGGTTCCTGCTAAAGATTGAATCTAAATTTATTACTTTTGGACCCCCAATAGTTGGCCCAATGGAATCATTGATTCATTATGGTAATTTATTTTGCAAGAACTACTAGTTTTGCCTTACATATTTATACATCATACCTCCAAATTGTATTTTAGTATTACTATTAAGCTTCTAGTCTGAGGTTTGCTATAAGCTTCTCATAAATTTCACATGCTTATGGCAATTATACTCTACAGATGACATCCTAGGAATATATCATCTAGATTACAAGTCTGTCTATTCTGTGTTATTATCTGGTGCTCCTAGTATATAGTTTAGTTAAGAACAAAGCACATCTGAGCAAGCATGAGTGGCAAGAGAACAATAGTATATAAATGGCTTTATTGTTACCTCATAGGTTGAATTGGGATTTGGGAAGGACTGGTATCTGTGTGGTTAACCATGATGAGGTGTATTTTCTTAAATAAATAATTATTCTCTTGATGTTTTGCAGTCTCGAGAAAGATTGATAAAGACCCTGCGGGCCATGAATGCAGCGGATGCTGCCGATCAGGTCATCAGACAAGTTGACAAAATTATTAAAAACGGTGATCGTTCTACACGTGATGCTCGGGTTATCAAGGTATGTAGCCACTTAGTGCATTTAACAGCAAGCTGCCATTATTGAGTACAAGTTACTTTTATCCAAATAAAACATTGAGCATGAGCTGCGATTCCTTCTCTCCAATTTTATCACATCCAGTTTGATTTCTATCTTTCAGGATGATCAATCATCAATTCAGTCACATGTTTCAGGGGAATTATCTAGAAAAAGAGCTATTCCTTTGGATAATGAACATCTGGCCAATGGTCACGAGGCAATCTCTAAGCGGATTCGATCTGGTCCTGACCCTCACTTAACTTTACCAGTTCAAGTAAATGACTTTGGACAGGATCTTAACTCTGTTAATGGAGTATCACTTAATGCTACTGCACTAGATGGTGAATTAACTGCAGTGGAGCAAATGATTGCTTTGATTGGTGCTTTGCTTGCTGAAGGAGAAAGAGGTGCTGAATCTCTTGAAATCCTTGTTTCCAAGATTCATCCTGATCTGTTGGCGGATATTGTGATAACAAATATGAAGCACTTGCCTAAGACACCCCCACCGCTAGCAAGGATTGGGAATTCGCCAGTACCTCAACAAGTTGGTTCCCAATTCAGTCAATCAAAAGTTTTATCACCATCTGCTCCAGTAAGTTCTATCCAATCATTGGCTGTTACTGACCAAGCACCATTCCCTTCAACTACAATCACTGCCACTAGTTCATCACTGTCTGACATCAATAATTTGCCTGCTGATTCTAAACGCGACCCACGCAGGGTAAGATTTGTTATTCGTTGTAGAAGTTTTTGCTGCTGGTTAATATTTCTATTTTAAAATGCCAATTTTGCGTTTACCTTAAACCATCTGGTTCAAATTTTCAGGATCCCCGTCGCTTGGATCCACGGCGTATAGCTGCAACTCTTGGTGGGGCAGCTGGGTCTGTTGGAGATGATATTGTGGCAACAAAATTAGAGTTAGATGATCCTGTATCTTTGATTAAGCCTTCTTCACCTCCTGTTGCCTCCGCTGAAGAAAATAATCAATCTGAGGCAACAATCAATCTGAAAAATGAGGATATCATTTCTGAAGGTCCCTCACTTTCTGGACCTGATCGGCTAACTCCCAAGACAGAGGTTCTGGAGAGGCCTGGAGATACCCAGCACATTGCGGAAGCAATTGCTTCTTTGGATTCCTCAGTCATTCCCTCTGATGCAACTGATGAAGATCGTAGTACAGTGAAGCTGTTGGAGGATACTGAAGCAAATGAGACCGACTCATTAGATTTTGATCAGTTTTCTCCTGATGTCCAAGTTGCATCTACATCAGAAGATACCTGTCTAGAACTACCACAGCTACCACCATATGTGGATCTAACCTATGAGCAGGAAACTAAGGTGAAGCACCTGGCTATTAGGCATATTATAGAGTCATACAGGCATTTGGATGGGACAGGATGTCAGCAATTTTGCATGCCACTCCTTGCTCGGCTTGTAGCTCAGGTAGAGAATTGTTTTTTCCTTTTAATGTTTATCAGCTATTTACTCTCTCTCTGTGTGTGTGTGTGTGTGTGTGCTGTTCGTTTAGATTGGTAGTCTAATATCAATTTACAGCTGTTTTTGCCTGGTCATGTTTTACATGTTACACGTGGTACAATACCCGTATAAACCATTGGGAGGAGAAATGACAAGTTAGAGGAGAAGCCTTGGTTATGTTCTGGACTGGCTCTTCATTGTTTTCAAATACATGCCCTTTAGGAAACAAACACACGCCCCTACTTTTTTTGTAGTTAAGAAATGAAATGGGAGGAATGTTTTAACCCAAAACAGAAAGCTGCTGCTATTCACTTGACATAGAAAGTATGAGCTGCATCGCAAGATGCGAATGAAGAAATGTGTATTTTATCATGTATCTTTTTCAGTCATTCTTTCGGCATCAGAGATTATAAATAGTATTAGCAAATAATTTGTTGCTCCTACCTTGCAGATTGATGACGATAATGAGTTCATTGTGATGTTGCAAAACCAAATTGTGGAAGACCACTGGCAAAAGGTGCCCTGTTTACATTTTAATATCCTACTACAAATTTTTATTATTATTATTATTATTATTATTATTATAGAAATTGAATTTTGCTTTTTCTTGTTTTATAATGTTAGAATATTGCTGAGTCTTTTTTAAGTGAAGTTGCTGATAATTATTACACGTCATTGAATAATTTGTATCTATATGAGGGATTTGATACATGCGAAGTATGATCTTTTAGTTTAAATGCACCAAATTCAGGCTTTGACAGTATTGTTGCATCAAAGATCCTAAATGGACTAGTTTCATACTCGAATCCCGTTGCTTGTAGTTCATGATCAAAATAGTTCTGAAAATTTGTATTTTTTTGCCTTTTTGGTTACTATTACTACTAATATTATTATTTTAAATTATTCTGACTCTTGGCTACTTACAAATGGCTTTGCAGGGTCATGAACTAGTGCTGTATGTTTTGTACCATCTGCACTGCCTCACAGTATTGGATTCAGTTGAAAACTCTTCCTCTTCTTCTGTCTTGTATGAAAAGTTTCTCTTGGGAGTGGTATGTTCATTATTGATTGTTTGGATTTATTTAGAAACATTGATTTCTATCCTTTATTTTTTATTTATTTCTCAGGAAACTTAGATTTACCATTTCCTTCTAGGCCAAATCTTTGTTGGAATCTTTTCCGGCTTCAGACAAATCTTTTAGTAGGCTTCTTGGTGAAGTTCCACTTTTGCCAGAATCTGCCTTGAATATTTTGAGTGATCTCTGCTGTTCTGACGTTGTTGATCATAATGGAAAAATTATTCGTGATATCGAACGTGTAACTCAAGGTCTAGGTGCTATATGGAGTTTAATTTTGGGGCGTCCACAAAATCGCCAAGCGTGCTTGGGCATAGCATTAAAGGTATATGATCATTTACAGGTCTCTGGTAGTTGAATATATAACTCATCTGAATTGTATGTTATATTCATGTCTATTTAGGGTTAATCTTTTGTATTGGCCAGATTGTGGCGGCATACCCATTTAAAATATTTCATGTTGCTTCATTTGTCTAAATGTACAGTAGGGATGCAAATATTCTTTGCCGTCGATCATATATTGAGTTTTCTATTCATGTCTATTCTTTTTAGCAACATGTTATATCTGGTATACTTTTATCATACACACACTCCAAAACTTCTAATTGGCTGTTCACCTAGTGCAACAGGTGTAGCATAGGTCCATAGCATCTCTCAGAGAATGTTAAATGAAACTTGAGGCTGCAACTTGCAAGTTGCCCTTTAGCATGTCAACAGAATGTTTAATTTTGCAAGGTCGCTTTAGGGGTTGGATGTTCAATTTTGACCTCCCATGATTTTTTTGACAATGTTAATTTTATTTTTGAAAAGTTGTTTTCTAATTTCCCTGTCTTAGTACCAATTCATTAATTTTGTGAAAATGGTCATTCTGATTTACATAGGCTTTCCTTCTTTCTGTTACATCTTCACAGTGCTAATGTATTGATTGGTGTATAATATTGACAGTGTGCTGTTCACCCACAAGATGAGATTCGAGCAAAAGCTATTCGGCTGGTATAAACTGTGAAAGCTTATGATTGCATGAAACCTATTGCATATTTCTAGCTAATAATATACAAAATTCTTTTATTTGTATTGAACAGGTGACAAACAAGCTCTATCAGCTTAGTTACATTGCAGAAGATGTTGAGAAATTTGCCACTGATACTCTTCTTTCTGCCGTAGACCATGATGTTTCGCAATCTGGACCCTCTGAACAGAGACCTGAGGTAGAGGTATTAAGCTTGTACTATTGTTCTAATATCTATCTCACTTCAATTGTTTTTAAAATATAGGTTATATTCTTCGTGTTGTCTGCCATTAAGAGATTGATGATATTATTTTTTGAATTTGATTCTGATCCTGTAGCTATCATCAACCATTTTCTGTCTCATACTCCTTTATTTTTAAAGAAAAATGAATATCTTCTTACTAGAAGAGAGGAAAAGAAATACAAAAGAAAAGGGGATCAGCTATCGTTACAAAGATGCAGAAATAACAACTAATTTCTATAAGGATAAACCTTGTATCAAGCACATCATTGATACCAATCCCTTTGCATATCAGCTAAAGCAAAACTATAAGCAGGCCATGAACAGCGACTCCAAAAGGATGCCAAAAAGTGATCTTACTAGAAATAAAATGAATTGAAAAATTCTAGCATTCCTTTCCATCTATATACAACCCAAAGCACAAAAGAAATCATGGTTTACCATAGTATCTTTACTTCTTTACGAGAGCTAAAGCTGCTGACCTAGAGAAGGGAATCTAATACAAGGCCTTACGGTTAAACTTACAATTCTTCAAAAATCTAAAGAAGCTTCTTTTATCAAA
>NC_029791.2:123532579-123535367 GCF_000816755.2 Arachis ipaensis | reverse complement strand
TGCTGTTTTGCTGACTAGACTGGTTTTTATTCATGGCTGATTTTCCTTTTCCACTTTCCAGGTTGCATGTCAGGAAATAAGTGGCACATCACAGGTCTCAGAGTCTACCCTTTCAGAACACGACTCTGATAGAACCACTAAGCCAATGGCTCAAAGTCTTCCGTCTATATCATTCTCTGAAGCTCAACGCTTAATTTCTTTATTTTTCGCTTTATGTACAAAGGTTTGTTTATGCATACTTAAAAGCTAGCTTATAAATTGACATTGGCTACATTATAATTTCTTCAGACCAGTTCCAAAAAAACTGACCCAATTTTTGTATCCTTTCAGAAACCTAGTCTTCTTCAGATTGTATTTGATGTCTATGGGCGAGCCCCAAGGATGGTTAAGCAGGTCTTATTTTCTTGAATATATGTTAATTTACTAGAATTCTTTTTGGTCTATATGTTATGCTCACACAATAGTTAGCTGTCAGTCTTTTAACTTAGAATACACCTTTGCCATGGTTTATAGAATAATAGCAGGTTTCCACAAAATGTTTGTGGTTTGAAACTGTTTGTTTTATCTTTTGGATTAGGTTTAGGTATGCAAATATATGCTGCTTCACATATGATTATATGAAAAACAGATTTCATTGTGCATTTTGATTTTGCTTTTGCTTTTCATCTAATGCTGTCGCCAGTGAATTTTATTTTAATGCTTCTTTTTGTTCACGTGTTTTTGCAGGCTTTTCATCGCCACATTCCTATTCTTCTGAGGGCATTAGGGCAATCTTATACTGAATTGCTTCATATTATATCTGATCCACCACAAGGAAGTGAAAATCTTTTGACACTGGTAGCTTTCTGTTTGCATTGTTCAAAATAGCCTATATTTTGGTTCATGGAACTTAGATGAAGATGATCTTAATGAATTAACATTGACTTATGTGTTCTTGAAGGTACTGCAAATATTGACTCAAGATTCAACACCATCATTGGAACTGATATCTACTGTAAAACGTCTATATGAAACTAAATTTAAGGTATGTCGTAGGTGGAGAATGGTACGATATGTTTTGGCTTGTTTCCTTATCCACACTGGTTCTCCATTTCAGGATGTTTCAATTCTGGTTCCACTGCTGTCATCACTCTCCAAAAAGGAGGTCAAACTGTTGAACCTTTTCTGCTGTTCATTGTATATTGTTAAATTTTCCTTGTTCCCCATTATTTAGTGATAAGACATTTCTAGGGTTTCTTTTTTTTTTTGGCCATGCTATTCTACAACTTCAAACTACTACATCTTTTCCATCTTTAAAAATTTCCCCATATCAACATTCTTCCACCATTTTCTACGGCCCAAATTAGATCAGTAAATTCTTATAAGATTGCTTGCAATTAGTCCATTTACACATGTGATAAAGTATTATGTGGCTAGAAAAAATATGACTATCGTAACATGTTTTAGGATACAATTTATTTTGTAATTAGTCCATTTATACCCCTGATCAAGATTATTTGGTTTTGCAGGTGTTACCAATATTCCCCCGCCTTGTTGACCTACCATTGGAGAAGTTTCAGAGGGCACTTGCTCACATACTACAGGTATATGTGAATTATCAAGCTGAACATCATATTTAATATGAATTATGCTCTTTCTGGGTTGCCTTGAATATGGGGCATTGAACACTTTTTCCATATTCCAGTTTTCTTCTTGGTACATGGGACCTGTTATTTCTCTATTCTTCTAGATAAGCTAAGCATTCAATATGTTCATCACAGGGATCGGCTCATACAGGTCCAGCATTAACGCCGGTTGAAGTGTTGGTCGCAATCCATGGAATTGTTCCCGAGAAAGATGGCCTTGCACTTAAGAAGGCATGCATTTTATTGTTTTATATATAACGAAAAATGTTATCTCTCTTCTCCTGTGCTTGGCAAAGTTAAATTTCCCCGTATTAGAAGTGTTATACTATACTTTTGGTTGATTGTCTATCAAACTTTTGCTATAAGTACCCAAAATAAATGGTTAGTTGTATAATAAAGGAGTCATGTTGCAACCCTTTCTGATAAAAGAATACATTTATGGTTTCTTAGCCTAATTAGATATTACGGAATTTGGTTAGGTCGGTTGTATTTTCTATTAGGATTTAGCTGACCAGAGTTTGTTGACTGTATCTGTATAATCTGATTCATCAGTTGCGTTTCATATTGCTTCAACTTTTTAAAATCCTTAATAGTGTAAGTTGCGACCTCTGAATTATTCTTTTGCACCATCAGATAACAGATGCTTGTTCAGCATGTTTTGAGCAGCGTACAGTGTTCACACAACAGGTTCTGGCAAAAGCATTGAACCAGATGGTACGAAGATTTGATTTATATGACAAGTTTACGTATTTACTTCAACACTATTTTTGTTCCTTATTGTGGAAACTTTCAGGTTGACCAAACTCCGTTGCCTCTACTTTTCATGAGGACAGTTATTCAGGCAATTGACGCTTTCCCTGCATTGGTAACCCCTCCGTCTCCCTTTGCTACTTATGTTGATTAGGTTATTGATTGCTAACCTTTTCCTTCTGATTTCCTCTATAAAGCACGGACATTTTGCTGCCGTGTCTGCGTGTCGGAAATATTTTGGACATGACACTCATTGGCACTCGTTTGACACGCGTGTCAGTGTCTTAATAAAAATAAAAAATATTTCCGGACCTGTTTGGACACACCAAAATATCATCACGTGTCAGCGTATCCAGTATTATTCTTAACGTATTTTTTAAACGAGTTTAGAAATAATATATATTATTATTTAT
>NC_029791.2:123514498-123532469 GCF_000816755.2 Arachis ipaensis | reverse complement strand
GCCTGGATATATAATAATCTTTTTCCTATGGATATATGCAAGGTGACATCACAATGTACCATTTTGATCCTTTTGACAATATGCATATTATTTCAGGTTGATTTTGTTATGGAGATACTTTCAAAACTTGTGACTAAACAGGTATGCTTCATTCCAGAAATCAGCTTATTTTGATAAAACTCAAGATTGCTGATGTTCACTTTATACTTACTGCAGGTGTGGCGCATGCCAAAACTTTGGGTTGGTTTTTTAAAATGCGTATACCAGACTCAACCGCGTTCTTTTCATGTATTATTGCAGGTACTGTATAAACTGAGACTATTAATATATTTAAAGGCTAAAGTACTGATTTAGTCCCTAATGTTTGAAACTTTTTTTTCCCGTAAATATTTTATTTCGTCTTATTTTTGTCTTTTGGTTAAATTAGAATTTTTTTCTCTCCCAAAAATGCCCATTTTTATCCATTTTAATTTTACTTTTTTCTTAATTTTTCTACCACTTTTCCTACCAAATCACTACAACCACCAGTCCACCACCACGACTACCATAATTACGATTATTGCCGCTACTTAAGGATGATAATGGAGTAAAGAGATATTTTTAGGAAAAAAAAAATTAATTTTTACCAGATGACTAATATATGATGTAATAAAACGTTTGAGAAAAAAATAAGATGTTTTAAATGTTAGGGACTAAATTAAGACTTAATTCAAACTATAGGTACTAAAACAATACTTTAACCGATTTTGAGGGAAAAAAATAATTGTGGACGAGGCCCATAAAGAAGGAAAACACTATTTGAGCTACAGGGTTGAACTATTATCCCTCAGTATTTGAAACAGAAACTGAGGAGCATTACTTTATAAAAAGCTTCCAAAGTCAACAAAAAAACTCTCACCTGCCAGCGGATTAAAACCATTTTTTGTCATTCTTACAGTTGCCACCGCCACAACTGGAAAGTGCTCTTAACAGGCATGCTAACCTCAGAGGTCCCCTTGCTTCCTATGCCAATCAACCAGCAGTAAAATCTACACTTCCTAGGTAAAACTTTTCTAGTAGACTCGATTTGGTTGTTCATCAACTTATTCTATAGTTAACTTTCAGTGCATCTTCACTCATCAGATTGCATCCCATAACTCCTGCATTGAACATTTGAACCAAAATTGTCCACTGATCACGTAAAATATATTGGGTTTTTGTTTTATTACTACGATGGTGCATGCTATTTTTTCAATCTAGTGACTCCTATTATAGGGAGAAGATGCTCAGGAGATTGGTAAAGTAAAAAGTGAAGCTTTAATTACTAATAAATTCGTAACCTTTATAATGTGTCAGCTTAGCTATCTTGATTCAAGGATGATTAGATCTTCATTTTTTAAACTTTATTAACTTACTCATTTTAGAGAAATTTGATTCTTCCACCTATTGAACAATGCAATGATTAGTTGACAAAGCCTAGCAAAAAATTATTTTCTGGCTAAGTCCTTTGCATTTTACCTTTTACCTTGTACAAGCTAAGTCTAATTGCTGTGGATAATAAAAACCTACTACATATACCAATGTACAGAGCAACTTTAGAAGTTCTGGGTCTTGCAAGTGAATCTCACGTGCAGCAACATTTGCCAACATCATTGCACCCATCTGACACAAATTCTTCAGTTCAAGGAGCAACACTGACATGATAGTTAAGTCGCTGACAGGAATTCAGTAACCTGGTCGGCATTGAAAGTACTGTTGGGGACAGATTGGCCAAAATATCCCGCGTTTGCAGCCATTGAAGGAGATCTCTCATAAATGGATATTGCGCATTTTGAACCAGAATGTTGATGCATCTGTCTCAGTGTATATTATTTGAGGCACTTAATGATATCAAGATTCTGTGACCAGAATCTTATCTCGGTGCTCCAGTAAATCCAAGTATGCTTAGGGTTCCAGGAATGTATCATAGATGTATTTTTTTTTTCTTTCAATTTTTGTTTCCATTGTTTGTAATATTATTCATCCAATTTTGTTTAATTTAATTCCTGCCTTTTCCAAGGGAAGAAACATTGAATTTTTTTGTCGTATTACAACTTACCACACTAGACACACACACAATACCAGAAGGGGGTTCACATCCACAACTGGACCTTGGCCAGTTTTCGAAGATGTGGCCTTTTTAGAGGCATAAGATGTGCAATTAGTAAATCTCCAACCACAAAACATTGAATCGCGAACATATAAATTTGGTTGTGCAGTGACGAATCTATAATCAGACCTAGAAACTTTTAAGGCAGGGGTTTTACAGTACCAAAATGTAATTGACTAATTGTTATTTGCCTAAGTGAAATGATTGATGAATCTTAAGATTGTTGATAAATTATTTGATATAAAATATTCACATGAAAATGATGTTAATCATGGCCCCGAGAAATGGATCGATTCTTGGTTTACTGGACTAAATGAAATTGTCTACAGATTGGTGTGATTTTTTTGTTTGGTGACATTTTTTTGGGTGATTTGTGTGATTTAATACAACTTTATGTATTAGTGTGTAATTTAATACAATTTTAAATAGTAATGTCAGATTTAATAAACTAACAGGTAAACAAATAATATATTTTTGAATAGTTTATATTTTGGTAGTTGTCCCACTACTTACAGATGGACAGCTTACTATTATCGAAAGGCAAGGGGCAATTTAAGCCTGTAAAAGTTTATTCTAAATTTCTAATGCCAACCAACTTGGGTAGATCTAGCAAATAAGTATCGGGGGTTCATTAATTAGTAGTCAGATCTAAAATGAATTAGTCTTTGATTTATTGATTTGTTGGATTCTGAAATATTGTGAAAAACGAAAAGGCTTATTCTGATGCCTAATAGGATTTGGATCCTCTAAAGTTTGAATTTCACTTTAGAGAGTAAAGTATGATCTCTCACCATTTATTTTATAGGTGGGACCAAGAATAAATATGAAAGAGAAAGTATTCAATGGTAGAAGATCACATTTTACTCTCTAAAGTGAAATTCAAACTTTAGAGGATCCAAATCCTGTCTAATGTCTCAACTATGCTAGTCGTAGGTGGGAGTGCATCCTCTTCGGTGGAAAAAAAAAATGGATGGTATTTAGTGTAGGATTTCACCCTTCACTGCTCTCTCTCTTCTATTTAATTTTGGTACCACTTATAAAATTATAAGTGAGAGATAACACTTTATTCTCTCAAGTGTTAAAAAAAATGGAAAAATAGAGAGGATCCATTTCTGTCGTAGGTTAGAAGTTAATTTTTTTAGGGTAAAGTACTAAATTGGTCCTCTAAGTTTGGGCGTAATTATGTTTTGGTCTTTAAGGTTTAAAGTGTTCTATTTGAATCCAAAATAGTTTCATTTAGCATCAATTTAGTCTCACAGTGAGGTCAAAATTAAATTATTAACAAAATGTCCTACATAACAACAGTTCAAGAACAAAATCGATAATCTGGAGAACAAGTACAAGCTCCAGAGGCATAAAATCAACCATTGATACATCAAAACATTTATTTATTATTTTTTTATAATATAAATAAAATATTTTCTATAAAACTAAAGAAAATGATAAATAAATGTATTGATGCATCAATGGTTTATTTTGTGCCTTTGGAGCTTGTAAGATAATTTTTTATTTTTAAAACGAGTTTCCATAAAACTAGTTACTTTCTAGAAACCAGCTCTTATTTTTAAACCAATTTAAAACCGATTTATTACTTTAGAAATGGGTTAAAAACAATATGGTCCTTTTTTTTTGTCCGTGGATTGAACAACCTCCAATCCTAAGTACACAACACACCCACACATTCTTCACATATTTTATCACATTTTTTTTCAATTGCATTCTCTAGGGTTTGATCCCTAGACCTTGAGGTGGGGAGGGGGGAGAAATGCCATTAGAGTCAAGGCTCATTGGCAATTTGGTCCTTTAAAATTAGTTTGGCTTCTTACCTAAACCTAACTCAATCCCCATCCATAAAGTTCTCTAAATATTTTTTTTTTTTTTTTTACCAAAGATAGGGAGACTCGAACCGACGATCTCTTAGATTAGTATCAGAAGACTATGGCATTTGAGTTATAACTCATTGGCAAGTTCTCTAAATATTAACACATTATTCCTTTAGGTTTGTTATGGGTACTAAATACTAATTTTATATAAAACTTCATCTGATAAAATTCCAAATAAATCTACATTTTATCCAAAAATGAATGATGAATAAACAAGTCACATGACACAGAACAATAGAACATGCTATCATTTTAAATCACAAAAGCACACAAGTCAAAATTTACACGCTACATATCATATCCTCCTTCAACCACATCATTAATTAACTCACAAATAGTCAAGTCTTAAGGGGTTATAAGAGTTGAAAATCATATGATAAAAAACGGCTTAGTTAATATATAAAATGCCGTGAAGAACACATCAAACAGACACATAATGAACATTAACACAAATATTAAGGTAGCTTAGTATTATAATCTGAATCTCTCCCTGGCCAAAATGTCTTTGGTTATGATGGACTCTGTTGTTGTTGCCATGTCTAGTTCCTGCTCTTGCTTTTTTCAACAGCCCTTGGAGCTGCAAGCTGACACAAAAAGGGTAAACTCGAATAAGATATGCTGGGATTCGAAGCCGAGTACCCGTGTCGAATAAGATATACTGGGATTCCCTTGAATCTTATGTTTATAGATAGTTTAAAAAATACTAACCAAGGCCAATTGCTTCTGAACTCTTCATGATCCTCAGCCTTCGGCATGTTTCGATAAACATCCTGCAAAGATAAAGGGTTGAAGTTACTTTGAAGATGAACAAATATTATACAAGTTCAAAAACCACATGAAAACAAGAACAAAAAAAATGTAAATTTGTATCTCAGATGAGTTTTCATCTCTTCAAAGAAATGCCTATAAGAAAACAAGTCCATGAAAGAATTAGAACTTACTCCCATGGAACATCACCCACAAGCATCCAATCATTATCTTTGTCTTCATAGGTAAGAACATATTCCGACCCATGAAGAAGATCCTTCAGCTTGGTTTCATTCAGCAACTCCTTTCCCAGAGTCCCATAAGATCCGCATTGACCTGAAATCATACCGAAACAAGCAGTAACTGGATCCAGGCAAACTGACCATAAATTACTAAAAGACTAAGTTTTCTTGCATAAAACGAATTCTTCCTTACTTATAGTAAAACCGCGGAACATCTTCTCTAGAGCAGAACATAGTTCCGGGTATGTAGAGTAATTCTTCAAGTCTACTTTCCTTAAATAGGGAGCACCCTCCAAGCTGACCTTGACAAACAGTGGACCGGACCCCGGTTGTCCATCTACTTCTTCTGTGTTTTTCGAATTAGTTGCCAGTGAATTCTTCCTAAATGACCTTAGGGGAGGCCACCCCACGACCTGAGCCCTGTCGCACGAGGAATATCAGAATTCAGAAATCATTTCCACAGTTATGCTCAAACTTAATGTGATCGGTTCGAGTATTCTACTTACTTGGTAGCTGGTGCACTGCTATTATTATTCGCAGAACCATTAAGACTGGGTCTGGTCTCATTGAAAGCATGAGGCTTCTCGACCCCAACCTTTGTAGTCGAAACTTCTTTCTTTATGGCTTGTTGAACCCCAAGACTCTCAAGCATAGAACCAGGTTTCAATCCTAAGTTAGAAGAAGGCCTCGGCGACAGAATTGTATTCACTTCTGAATTAGATAAAAAATTCCCCTGCATGATAGATTGGCGACTCAGTATCTCGCTTAGCGAGCAGATAAAAAGCTATGATCAGAGCATGTTACAGTCTTACACATACTAAAAACAAGATTGCAACCAAGTAAGGAATACAGATTATAGATGCATGCGCGACTATTCTTTTAAGATTACTTTAAGTACCCAAAGATCATAGTTAAAAAGGATATTTCCTCAGACTAAATTGACATTTACCTTCTGGAACCCATTCATTACATCTAAGAATCCTCTTTTGTTACCCAAAACAGCAGCCTTTGCAGGGGATTGATGATGATCGTCGGTCAAGGGGCACAGGGGGAAAAAAGGTTTCTCATCAAACTGAGTTGAGCTTCTTAAGCAATGATCAGAATCTCTCTCAGGAGACTGAGATCCCGGGAGACCAAGCCTGAGTTCGGTAGCTTTCAGGTTCAGATTACTTTTATGCTCGTCCGGTAAGGGCGAAACCGAGCTGTCAGCAGAAGAACAACCAGACAATTCCATGTAGTTGCGCACTTTCAACTCGGAGCTCTCGATGCGAGCACATTCCATAGCAGTCGACGAAACCAACAAAGTGACATTGCTTTTGCCCTCCTCCTCCCCCGCTATGTTAAATACCGGCGGTGACATCAAAATTCAAACCAAGAAGTTCCCAAATTTTGTGTTTTCCCTATCAAACAACAAAAACAGCATTTGAAATGGTTCATGAAACAAACAGAATAACAAATCATTTTGACTAAACAGAATCTTGCACTACACTCCACAGCCTTCAAACTTATCAATCAAACAGAGAAAACAATACATTGAAACACAGCTTTCCCACAATCGATTCATAAGCAACCTCAATGTCATAAATTCCAATAAAATAGATTAAAAATTGAATCATACCTTTGCTCAAATTTTCTTTGCTTTGATCCAAAGAAGCTCCAAATGAACAACAATAGCCAAGTACAAATTCTTAAATTGCAATAAGGCAAAGTTAGGAACTTTATATACCCAATGAAAACAAATAAATATAACACAAAATTAAAAGGAAAATGAGAATCGCCATTCATTGCTGCAAAGACTCACAGATAGAATGATAGATACACATATTAAGTAATAATTACTTTTCGGTGGAAAAAGTTACAAGACAAAGTTCTAAAAATAACCCAAGGGGAATAAAAACATAGTACAAAACAAGCTGCAATAAATAATAATAATAAATTTAAAAAAATTCACATGAAAATTTATGAGTCAGAGTCTTTCACTCTTGGCTGAGTCATCTTCCATCAAAGCACATTTCAGTAGATAGACGAAAAACAAAAAGCAGATTCTTTTTTCAATTTCATTTTTTGAAAATAAAATAAAATAAAATCATCCAGAAGTGAAGATAACAAAACACGGACTCAGTTTGGTTTTGGTCAGAAAATAAAAAGGGAAAGTGAAGAAGAAAAGTTGAAAGAACAAATAAAAAAAACAGAAACTAGTGAGCACTACTTTGTGTTAATAATGCACTGAAAGAAAAAGAAAAAAAAAGAGTTTTTGAGAGTTTTCTCATCCATTACTGGAACAAAAATAGGAATTAAGAAAAAGTGGAATAAAGATGCATGTCACAGTTGAAAGCAAAAAAGGGGAAAAGCAAAGGGACACAGAGAATTGCAGAAGGGTTTCAATGAAAAGTCCATGAAGCAACATAACAAATTAAAAACAAATTAAAAAAAAAACTTAGGAGTTTTACTTACTCGTGCTGAAGAATAATGAGAAGATCACAAAGAGTGAAGAAGAAGAAGAAGAAGAAGAATGGTGTTAGGCTAATATTGAAAGAGAGAGTGGAAGAAGAGAGAACTAAGGACCCTCCATTGGGGAATAAAGTTACAAAAGCTTATTTTTGGTGTCTGATGTCAATGAAGAAGCACCATGCATTTAATTAAATAAAAAAACATTCAGAGCTCGATTGAAACTATTTAACATGAGAAAAAAATATTTTAAAAAATATTTAAATGAGCCAAGCTCGTTTGGAAAAAAAAATTAAATATCAAGTTAATAGTTAAATTAATCCCTAAAAGATAATGTATTCATTAAATTCGTTTTTGAGGTTGCATTTGTTTACAAGTACAGGACACTGAAATAGAAATACAAAGACAAAAAACTGTATTTGACATATGAGATATGGATAGATATTGTGTCCAGAAATACGGAATTAATATATTTTGTGTCCATCCTGACAGGAAAAACACAGAAATATTAATAAGAGATGCAACTTATTTTTTTATTTTTTCTTTCGTTATTTTTGTTAATTTTTCATAATTATATTTTTTCTCTCAAATTTTTTAAATGACAAAAAATGAGAATAAATTAGACTTTCATAATATGTTCTAGTTTAACACCAAATAAAATACAAGAACACTAACTTTGGTATCTCTGGTCTTTCTCTCTTGTTCTCAGTATCTTATCTTGTCCTTTCTGTCTTGTTCTCAGAGTCTTGTGGAATGGGGAAGAACTTGAATGATTCACCCCTTTTAGAGACATCACACAGGGTGATCTGATTTTTTCGTATATCTTTGTGCTATGTATTGAAAGGCTTTCCTAGTTGATTAGTGCCACAGTTGATCACAGGTTTTGGAAATTGATCTGTCTTATAAAGGACGGCCTCGAGATCTCATATTTGCTTTGCAGACAATTTGATCATTTTCTCGGAAGCAAGGATCGAGCAATCCAACGTTATCAACCAATATCTTAAAGCCTTTTGTGATAGCTCAGGACAAAAAGTTAGCTATGAGATGACCAGAATCTATTTCTCAAAGAATGTAAAAAATCATATTACAACGGAGATCGGTGAAGCACTCCAATTCTCCAGGACTGATAATCTTGAAAAATATTTAGGAGCCCTTTGTTGCACTTTAAGGTCACCAAACAAACTTTTAAGTTATCAATAAAATGAATGCAAGGCTGAACTCTTGGAAAGCCAACCTCTCTCTAGTCGGGAGGACTACTCTAGTGAATTCTGTTTTATCTATTCTTCTCGTTTATTCTATGCAAATCACTTCTCTGTCTGCTGCTATTTGTAATGCTATTGATAATAAATGCAGGTCGTTTCTTTGGGAAGATTCTGATCAAAAGAAGAAGATCCATTTTCTGAACTAGGACACAACGTGCAATATGAAACGTTTGAGAGGCATTGTGGTCCAACATGCAAGCAAGGAATGTGCAAGGGCATTTGGCGCTCCCCCTCCCCCCATTTTTGGACTGACTTCTTTAATACTAATTTACAAGACTGTTTATCTTTTAATCTTTCTAAGCTTAAGGATTGGCAATCCATGTTTGGGTTGCTGCATCCTCCTTATGGTACCTCCGTAATAAGCTAGTTTTTTACAACAACTCGATTACTATCCAAGTAGCAAAAGAACGAATCAAAGCAAGGAATGATGAGTTCTCTCGAGCCTCCTGAGCTGTACTCCAACCAAATCCTGATAATCACACTGTTGAGTGCCTCATCCGCTGGTTACCGCCCCAAGAAGATATTGTTAAACTCAATGTTGACAGATCTTTCATGGCACACACAAATAACATAGCTTGTGGGGATGTCTTTCAAAATCATTTGAGTGCTTTCTTGAAAAGTTTTGCTTGTAATCTTGGGAGTTGCTCCATTATGCATGTCGAACTTTGGGCCATCATTCATGGGTTACAAGTTGCTATCACCAATGGTTTTAATCAGATTATTGTTGAATTGGATTCAAGTGCAGCTGTGAAATTCATAACTCAACATCTCCCCATTACCCACTCATGTGCTCCCCTGGTTGAGGAGATAAAGATTCTTGAAACTCGCTTCCAAAGTGTTATTTGGACTCTCACTCCATGAGAAGGAAACTTTGTTGCGGATGAGCTTGCTAAGGGCAGAACCTCTCCCTAGGCATCCATATCTTTGATTCTGTCCCAGCTGATATTAGTCTAGCTCTGTTATATGATGCTTCTGGCACCTCTTTAGTAAGAGGCTTTAGTTATTTTGTTTTTTCTTTGGGGTCTTGGATCCTCATTTTTTATCTAAAAAAATTAACGTTTTATATCATTAATCGTTGATGAAAACTATTAATTGAGTAACTGAAGGACAAAAATTATTAATTTATGATCTTTGAAGGAATAATTTAATTGATAAAATTTTTCAAAAATAAATTTAGAGAATATTCCATCTTTTAGGGACTAATTTAATCATTAACAAAAAAAATCCGTAAATTGTTTTCTAATTGTTTAAATTATTTCAATAATGAAACTTGGCTTGAGTGGAAGGTAATTCATAATTGAAACTTGAAAAGTAGTTTTTGTAAACTTGATTGACATTGCAATAATAGCATACTGGACATTTTTAACAAGTATATACACTTGCTCAAACATACCATTAAGTGTATGCTAAAGTTCGAAGAAGTGGTTGGGAGTTAAAAACAACTTCACATTGGGGATTGGAATGTCTCTCTTTCTTGGATAGCACGCACGAAAAATCCTTGTTGAGGGCTGCCGCGGCCGTCTTAGCCTAGGCAGCAATGGCCCTCCATCTCCACTGATCTCTTTTTTCTCACCAAGCTTTCACTTCCTCTCCTCTTCCTTTTCTTTCTCCCACCCACCTATCTTGTTTCCCTTTCTCTTACCTTTGTTTCCTGTTTTCTCAAAAATTCTTTCCTTTCTGATTTTATATCTGGAAAAAGACTCTTCTTTTTTCTTTTTTTCATTTTCTTCCACTCTCTCTTCTTTTTCTGCCAGTATTTTGGGCTCTAATTCCTGGTTCTACTTTCGTTTGTCTGTTTTTTTTCTTTTTCTTTTAGTTTTATTTCATAGATTTAGTACGATAATAACTCTCTGGTGATTATTCTTTCCCTTTTGTGGTGTTATGAATCCCTTTTATGGTGTTTTGATTTTTTCTTATATTTTTCCTTCTGTGATGCAGGTCTTGTTATGGAAGGAAGATATTTTGAGAAAAACTGGATATTTACAGAACTTTTTACAAATCTAGAAAGTGATAAAATCTATTTAAGAGTAATACCCCAAATCAGTCCCTAAGGAATTTTAGACCGAACACTTTAGTCCCCAAGGAATAAAAATACCCAGATCGATCCCCAACGTTAAACGCCGTTAGTCGTTGCAGTCCTCGTCCGTTAAAAGGTAACGTCTGCTGCTGAGTTATAGCGTTAAGTTTTCCACGTGGCCGTTAAGTGCCAGTGGAGCGAAGAGGACAGTTCAGTCCCTGTAGAATTAAACAGAACGACACCATTTTAGAGGCATGGAACGCTGCATTTTGAATGGAATTACGGTTTGTCTCTTTGTTACCCCCCACTCCTTCACAAGGCTTGACACAAAAAGACCTGAGACCCCAAACCCTCATCTTCTTTTTACAGAGAATTGCCCTAACCCTCTCCACCGTCATCTCCCACCTCATATCCTACATCACCCTCAACACACTCTCTAATCCATTTATTCTTCGTCGTTACTCTTTCATCCATGAACATAACGTCTGTTTGCTACACCGTAACCGCCAAAGCATAGGAGCAAAATAGTGGAAAGGCTCAATTGTTGATCAAGCCTTAGTTGCGTTGACCAAGGTAACCCCGTGAAACCAAGAATATAGTGCTTACTGCAAATATTGAAGGTGTTTATTATACTACATAGTTAATCAAATTTTGAGTAGGTATTAATATGTTTTCGTTGATAATAGCAGAGCATCTTCAGCATAGTGTGCTCTTATTATATGATTATATGGTTCTTATGTTTCATTGCATTGTATCTTTGTAGCCCATGATTATACCTGATTATGTATGGTGCTTATTTAGAATAGTTAAATAGAGTAATTTATAAAATTGAAAATTAATCTTTTTTTACATTTCTGGGTTTGTGGTGTATGTAATTTATGAAGTAAATATTTTTTCCACCATATATTGCAGATGGAGGATATGGTGGTTCCTGTGTTCCACCATGGAGGCAATATTGTAAGGGATAATAAAGGTGTTATGCTATACATTGATGGAAAGGTTGAGAGATTCCCTAAGATGGATGTTGATCTCATTTGCTTCTTTGATCTTCAAACTTTGTTCAAAGGACTAGGATACAGTGATTACAAGACAATGTACTGGCTTGATCTTGCTGCTTCAGACTTTGAGTCTGGATTACACCCAATTAATGGAGATAAGGAGATAAATGAGTTGCAAGAGAATAAACAGAAGAACAGAAAAACTGATGAGTTTCACCTTTACTTTGATCACCCAATAATGGACACTCCGTTGGATGATTCAGAGTTTGAGTTTGATACAGGTGAAGGTGATGATGACTCTAGCGATGACGGGTATGAGAGCATGGAGGATGAGCCATACAGACCACCTCCACCAGGAATGGAGGATGACAGTGAAGAAGATTGTGTAGTGGTGAGGAAGAAGACAAAGAAGAAAATAGATAGTAAGTTAGTCTCCAAGAAGAAGGTCAGAAAGAGAAGCACGATAACAAACCCAATTGCTCCAAGGCAAACCCAAAAAGCTTATGTTTTATGAAGTGCTGGAGGGAGTTCTAGTGGACCCAACAATGTTGGTGGAACAAAAACTGATATGACCAACAGGGGTGGTAAGTCAAAATCTGCAACAAATAGGACTGATCAGCCCAATTCTGAAGGACCAAACACTGTTGGGCCCACACCTGAAATACCTTTTAAGTAGTATTTTGGTTGAATTAGGATAAACTTGATCCTTTGTTTTGGTTCATGCATGAGTATTTTGGTTTAATCAGGATAAACTTGTTCCTTTGTTTTGGTGAGGGCATAAGCTAGTGCATGCATGTATCTGGAACACATTTTGATGAAATTATCATTGCCAAGGATAGGCTTCTTGAGACAATTACACTTATTAGCACAAGGTTTTACATGTATTACTTAGATATCTTAATCTATGATGGTTGCTATTTGGTTTTTCATTTCTTACTTAAATATCTTAATACATGGTAAGTCACTCATCATTGATTGTTGAGGTAGGATAAATTCATCGCACAAATAGATTTGCACTCTCCGTAAACAAATTATTGCTTTTTTCATTCATCAGGAATTTAGCAAAGAAATATACAACTCAGTCAATTCACATCCAAGTCTAAACTACTAACATTTTCCAGAATGCTTGATTAAACAAAGCCAACTTATCATCCATAAACCTATAACAAATACAACAACATTAAACGTTTTGCTTTTCCAATCAATTTTTGACACTGAATTACGAGGTTTCTCCAGTGCCCCTATCCTATTTTCAAGCTCCAAAAATCTCTCTTCAACCCATCCATCATCACCACTTATGCCATGAAGATCAGTCATCTTTTCCACATCAACTTTCTTGTAATCAAAGTCAAAAACTGATTCAAACCATACGAAAAAATTGCAGTGGATTTGTTTTTCCTACTTAAAAAAAATAATCTTTCTGCTTAGAACCAATTCACAACCAAATGCATCAACAATGATTTTTCAAACCACTATCTAATTAAAATCTAACCTTGTATTTTGGGAACCAAAGAATAGTCTTCCCGAATTATCAGGAGTCATTGACTTCGATACGATTGCATACAATCCACATCCACATTTTGGATGCTGTCCTTTGGGGATTTCGCATGTTTCCATGCCTGGGTTATCAGCTCCGGCGTGGGTCGCTCTCCGTCGACGACCACTTGATGCCAAGGTGCTTCTTACACTGTGTGACATTATAGCTGTGATGTATTTTCCAGAGGAATTAAGCTCTTAGGGTTTCAAATTCAAGCAGGATTTAAAAAAGAAAATGAAAGAAGACCTCTACACCTTCATATACAAAACGCAGCGTCGTGATCTCCCCTAAATTGACGTTACTAGGACTGTGTCTACAGGGACTGAACTGTCCTCTTCGCTCCACCTGACACTTAACGGCCACATGAAAAACTTACGCTACAACTCAGCAGTAGACGTTACCTTTTAACGGACGAGGACTGCAACGACTAATGGCATTTAACGTTGGGGATCGATCTGGGTATTTTTATTCCTTGAGGACTAAAGTGTCCGGTCTAAAATTCTTTAGAAACTGATTTGGGATATTACTCACTATTTAAAATTGATGAAAGATTATCCTGTTGTGTTGCAACACGTGTAGTTTTAGAAATAAAACTCAGTGTTGGCTCTATTTATATTATTTAAAGTTTTTTGTAATGGAATATTGTATCTTTTCTCACTTCATAATTCAACAAATAGAATATTTATTTTTTTAATTTAGATATAGATTTAATGCTCTTGCTGCTTGTACGTGGCATATGGTGTTTTTTATGAATGAAAGTTGTTATTCTTTAAAAAAAAATACCATTAACATTTTTAGTTCTTAGATAAATCTCAACCATTGAAATGGTGGGCAGAATTGTCTTTTTAATCGCATTCCCCCAAATCTATAACATGTCCAAAACGCTGTCACCCGATGTCGTTTTCTTTCGTTTGGTTTAAGATTGTACCTCAAATTAATCATTTTTCTTTTTTGTGTCCTCCGCTTTTCGGGCAGCAATTGTTATTCCTTCATATAAACGAATACCCATCAAATGGCGATTTTACCCTTGAAAGAAAATTAGAAAGCACTTAATTATTAACTTCCTCAGAACTCTCTTACTCAATGTAATGATGATGCCCTCCATGTACTCCCTCATATTTATTATGCTGTTCCTTCCATTTTTCCTCTTAAATTTTAACAGCCAATAAAAAAAAAAAAAAAAAAAAAAAAAAAAAGACAAATAGGTCTTGACTTTTTGTTCTGTGAACATTTTTGTTTTTGACCATTAAAAAATACTTTTAAATTTCTGACTTTCACAAAACTTGGACAGATCAATCCTTGACGAAGATATTTGGACGGATCAGTCCTTGACGGAGGCATTTGGACGGAGGGACTGATCCGTCCAAGTTTTATAAAGGTCAGAAACTTAAAAGTATTTTTCAATGGTTAAGAACAAAAATGTTCACAGGACAAAAAATTAGAGACCTATTTGTCATTTTCTCTAAAAAAAAAATTAAGAGAATCGTGATTGTGAAGCCAGATGGGGAAAAAAAAATAAACAATAGCATGCTTAGCCAAATGTTGATATTCATCAACATTCAACAATTTCAACTACCCCACTTATTACTCTCTTCTCTTTTTAAGCAAAGGATGTTAAGATTCCCCTTCCTCCTTCTACGTCTACCATATAATTTTAGAAAATATGACAAATTAATTCCATATATACCCCCAACACATTCACATGGATACACTATATTGGTGCCGATTACCGAATATTACTTTTGCTATATGTTGTATAGAGTATAGACTTGTAGGCCATAAGGGTCCTTAAGGGCAAATGAGGAAATATGGGGACCAAATAATATATGCGGTAGATTTGTAGCCCTGTAGGCCATAATTATATAGGGTCCTTAATCGCAAATAAGGAAATATGGGGACCAATAATTAAATTGTACAATTTCTTAAAGGTTGAAACTGTTGCCCTTCTGAATTGTGAATTTGTGACATTAGCAATGTAGCACAAATATAGTGAAACCGAAAATCACATACTAGGGTGGGGAGAATGACAAATAAGAGTATCAAAAGTGGACCAATAAAATTTTATCAAAACCAATAAAAAAAATAATATTTAATATTAAATAAAAAGAAAAAGAAAAAAAGAAGAATAAAGATGATTATATTTATTTAATAGGATTAATGGCCTAAAGTGAAAAAGTTGATAAAATGGTAAAGTAAATGGTTACCATTAATTTTGTAACTTTTATGAAAGGTATGCCTCACTATTTTAATTTAAGAGTGAAGTAAACTACCATTTCTACCCACGAAAGTTGAATACACTGACACATATACTCACACAAGAAGGAAATTACTATTTGTACCCATAAAATATGAATTTCGTATAACAAAATAATCCAAACACAAAAAAATATCAAATTACTCTTCTTTTTACCACCACTACTCTCTCTCTCTCTCTCTCTCTCTCTCTCCACATTTTTTTTTATTTTTTCTCATTCTTACCCCTCTTCGCAATGAACTTCTGCTGCTGGCCTCCCCAACGCTACTGCAGCGGGCAAGAGACTCACAATCACCACCACTATACCTTCTCCTCCACCTCCCGAGGCCTCCGACGCCTTCCCACTCCCGATTTGCTTTGCCGAGAAGCAAATCCTATCTCTGTCTCCAAAAACCTTGAATTTGCTGGACTCCTTGAAGCACTGTCGCGCGACCTCCATTAGCCACAGCGACTTCAATCCACCAACCATCAGCACCGTCGCGCAACCTCCATCAGTCACGACGAGCCGACGTTGCAGAGCACAAAGACGCTGTCTTCGACGAGGACTGGACTCCGTGGCTTCGCAAAAAGATTGGAGGAGAATTTCATCCACCGGTGGTTGTTGTCGCCGGAGAACCAGAGGGAGGAGAGTTTGCTGAGGACCATCACCAATGACTTCAACGTCTTTGTTCTATTTCTTCTGCTACTGTTGTTAGTGCCTCTGTTGTAACAACACGCATGTTTCACAGAGAAAGAAAGAGAGTAATATGATGATGATGATGATGATGATGATGATGATGATGATTAGGGTAATTTGAGATTTTAGGTAATTTTTTAGTATTTGGATAATTTTATTGTGCATAATTCATATTTTTTGGGTACAAATGGTAATTTTCTTTTTTGAGTATTTATCCATTTTGGTCCTCAAAGAATTTTGGACCAGACACTTTAGTCCCCAACTAAAATTAGTTACTCGATTGGTCCCTAACAATTAATTCCGTCAGTCACTTAGGTCTTTGGCTTCGTCAACTCTAACGGAAGACAAAATGGTCCCTGACAACTCTAACAGGGGACAAAATGATCTCTGACCCCTTTGTTAGAAAACGATATTGTTCTTCCCCAATTTTCATCATATCTCGCATAACCCTAACATTCATACTCTCCTTCTTCACTTTTACAGTCTTTTTTTTTTTCCATCTTTTCCTTCTTCATCTTCAACTCCAAAATCATGCCATGGTGTAACTGTCACGCGTGTCGCACCTACCTCAACATGTCATGAACCACACACTTCCTAAATCTTTGTGACTGGTACACCCACCTCCTTCGCACTTCACCCACTAGAAGCAACTACTTCCACATCCTCGATAACAGCATCACCTCCAACCTAGATAACGTCCACTACATCCTCAAGACCAAGTTCTACAACTATCCCAAAGGCACGCCTTTCTTCACTCTCCGGCAAGCAATATAGATTGTTGGACATTAGGACATCATGAGAAGATTCTCTTTCGATATCATATGCAAATTCTCATTTGAAATGGACCCCGAGTGCTTCATTCATTATTTTTTGGAGTCCAAGTTAGCAGAAAACTTCGACCTCACATCCAAGCTATTAGTACAACGAGCAATGTTGCGCATTGCCACTCATATGGAAACTACAACGATTACTGAACATTGGTTCGAAGAAGAAGTTGAAGAAAGCGCTCAGGGTGGTGGACAATGTAGTCATGGAGATGATAGGGCAGAGGAAGAGGGAGATGGCGACGACGACCACAGGTCTTAACAAATCAAACTTGCTGTCTAGATTCATGGGATCCATCGAGGACGACAAGTACTTGAGAGACATAGTCATTAGTTTCATGAGTATGAATTGGTTGAGAACAAGTTGAGAAATTTTCTTCTTGTAAACATTAAAGTTGCAGAGTGCGCATTGTGTAGTTTGAAGTTACAGTGCTAGACTGTTAGTGTTATGCGAGATATGATGAAAATTGGGGAAGAACGGTGTCGTTTTCAAACAAAGGGGTCAGGAATCATTTTGTCCCCTATTAGAGTTGTCAGGGACCATTTTGTCTTCTGTTAGAGTTGACGGAGCAAATGACCTAAGTGACTGACGGAGTTAATTGTTAGGGACCAATCGAGTAATTAATTTTAGTTGGAGACTAAAGTGTCTAGTCCGAAATTATTTGAGAATCAAAATAGGTAAATTTTTTTACGGGTAAATGTGTCGATATTTTTAACTTTTATCAATAAAAATGGTAGTTTACTCTTTAAGAATGATTAACTTTTTATTTTATTTTATTTTATTTTATTTATTTATTTTTTTTACCAAAAGATATGAGACTCGAACCCGCAACCTCTTAATTGAGTATGTGGAGATTATATCATTTGAGCTATTACTCATTGGCTTAAAAATTTAGAAGATAGAATACTCGAACCCGCAACCTCTTTATTAACTTTCTCATTTTAGAGGATCTTG
>NC_029791.2:123507491-123514492 GCF_000816755.2 Arachis ipaensis | reverse complement strand
ATATGAAACTACAAAATTATATTGTTAATACATGGAAATTAAACTCATAAGAATAATGCCCTTCTGTTTTAAATTCGAAACGAGTGTTGAGGCTTAAAGGGGGGACAAAGAAAAAGTAAGAGGTGGCTAAATAAGGTTATTAGGGGGACAAGAAAGTGGGTTTTCTTTGTGGGGTTGCTCGGTTCAGAGCGTGACAGATAAACTCATCACTATGAAATCTTGGAGTATGCTCCACGCGCTTATAAACCGGCGTCTTTTGCACGACCCAACCGTAATTGCCAGAATTGCCATTTTCGGTAACATTATTTCAACTCATTCATCATTCATACGACTCCACCAAAATTTTTGTGAGAAAAGGATAAATAGATCCTGATCTTTTGTATCGCGGGTATTTTTGTTTTTAACCATTGAAAAATATTTTTAAATCTTTGATCTTCACAAAATTTAGACGGATCAGTCCCTCCGTCCAAATGCCTCCATCAGGAACTGATCTGTCCAAATTTTGTGAAGATCAGGGACTTAAAAGTATTTTTCAATGGACAACGACAAAAATGTCCGCGAGACAAAAGGTCATAGACCTATTTATCATTTTCTCTTTTTTTTTTTTAAAACACTCTACGACTCCGCTTAATACTTAACTATGAAATTACTATTTCGTATAAATTTTTCTTATGAAATTGGATATTCAGGTAAAAGAATTTTATGTTTATATTGTATGCAAGTAAGGTTCATTTTTAAACGTTTTTTTCTTGCCCAAGTCAAGCTATTATGTTTTTGTTCATTAAATAAAAGCATTAAATTTTAAAATTAGTTAACATATGAGATTATATTAGACTTTTAAATTTTGAAAAGTATAAGCCAATTTTAAAAAACTCTATCTTAAGTGCTTTTAAAAGTACTCTAATCTTTTAAAAGTTATAAGCACAAGTACATAGTGTTTTTGATTTATCAAATATAAAATGAGTAATTTGAGCCTTTAAAAAGCACAACTGCACAAATACCTATTCAAAAAAGTTTACCAAACAAAAATTAAATTTTTTTCTTCTTCTTGTGTTCTTTCTCTTTTTTTTTTCAACTAATTTTTATTGTGTCAATAATTTATTGAACCAATTTAATTAAACTTAATTACTAAAATAATTTAGATATGCAATATCACTATATATTTTTGTTATCCATATAAATAAAATAGCAAAATTGTCCTAACATAACTTTGTTTACATATTTATCATCTTTTAATTTATGTAAATCTTTATAAATCATGCAAGACATCAAAATTGAGACTTGAAACTAGCCACCATACTCTTAAAAAAATGTAGACAAATGATAAAATATACAAAAATATCTAAGTAACGATAAAAGGTGAAAACTCAGGTACAGTTAATTTCATGTGAAGTTGATAGATAAAAATCATTAAATGAGTTGACAGATTTGATTAAATTATTATCTAAAGACTCTTAGCTATTAACTTCACATAAAGTTAACTGCACCTGAATTTTTACTTAAATAAAATTAAAACACAATTCTGTCATCCGAAACTCTTTTTTTTAAAATCTTTCTGTTTAAAGGAAAGAAAATTGTTTGGTGGGATTATTTTCATTTTCTTTTTGTTCTTTGTTTGTGAATTAGTATTGTACTAAGAGAGAATGATTAAGTAGCGCAAAGCTTGGCACTCTTTGTTGTTAAGTGATGCATGTATTGATGCGTATATTGACAGCAAAGTCATTATAAGCTGTGCTCGTTTTTATGGTGACGCCACTATCACGCCATTCTCATGCCTCTCTCTCCTCATCAATCATGCCCAATTACATGAAAATATGGTTTATCAATTCAAATCAATTTGTCAATGAGCCATAGTTCATAGGACATTCTGCCCCTTCTCATTTTAAAGGTCTTGGGTTCGAGTCCTATCAACTGCAGCTAACCACACCCATACACACATGATATCCCCTTTTTCTTGGTCAAGTTTGCACTAAATGAGACTCGAACTTGAGATCTATTAGTAAGAAAGGGAAGCATATGCCACTTGAGTTAAGACTCATTGATAAGTGTTGGTTAAATTAGAATTTTATTTAATATTGTTCTTGTTTTTGTTCTGAATATATTTAGTTTTTTTTATAAGATTGTTAAGTTCCATTTATAAAAAAGTTTGCTTCTTGGGCCTAAGTCATCATAGAATTTTGGGTGGACCTAACAAAGCTTCAAACTACAGAACTGATCCGCTGTTTGTTGTTGTTGCTTTTTTTCGTTTGTATTTTATGAAAGGCGGGCCTTTTTACGAGAAAACATATTATCCCCTTGTTTGGTGATAATAGGTTGGGAAAATTTTCAAGTGTAAACTAGTGTTCCAGTTATTTTAACTGTTGATTTCAATTAATATATTATATATATTTTTTATAATTAAGATCAACGGTTAAAACAACTAGAACACCGGTGTTCCCGGTACACTTGAAACTCTTCCTAATAGGTTGTCCTCCAATACCTTAAAAAAACAGCTTATTCCTTCTTAGTCATGGTTTCATACTCTGTTTAGTGATAAGATCCTTGTTATAGGAGGCAGTTCAAATACCAAAAATTGAAAGAAAAAAGGATCCATGTTTTTGTTAGATGACAAGTGATCGGTTCAAAATTAGGCACATACTACAATAGAAAAGAAAAATGGCAAAAAGAATTATGATTTTCTTTTTTAATAGATCTGAACAAAACTATGTAGAGTAATGAATGAGAACTGAGCAATGAAAGAGAAAAATTGTGAATGTAAATTGTAATATGTATTTTCTAGAATAAAAAAAAAATCTGTTTTCTACAAATATGTGTCTAACTATATATAGCATGGACTTAACTAATTTGGTTTTCTCACTAACACAAGCCTAACAAACTTTCTATACATTGACACTTCTTGAATCTTGAATATTAAGTAATATCAGTAACCAATTCTGGTTTTCTCTTTTCAAGATCATTCATTACAAATTCAACCCACGTAAAAAAGAGAGAGGAATGCTAGGTGCCAGTAATTTTTGTGATTTGTAGTCATCAAATAGCCATCAATGATGGTTTTAATGGTGTGAGATTGGTGTAAGATTTCATCCAATGACTCACTTTTTTTTGCTGGTTATATACTGGTCAGAATTTAACAAAGTTGTTGATCCCTAGACTTTTCCAAAAAGAGAAGGACAAGATAGTATCCTAATCCTATGGTTAATTAAATCTTCTCTTTTTGTCGTTGCCATAAAAAATTAAGTAATCATCCATAGAATATTTTATAGCATATCCATAAAATGAAATGGAAAAGTCTAGGGCCAGCAGTTTTGTTGAATTTTGGCCAGCATGTAACCAACAGATAAAGATGAGTCATTGGATAAAATCTCACACCAATTTCACACCTTTAGATCATTATTGATGGCTATTTGATGGCTACTAATCACAAAAGTTACTGGCCCCTAGCATTGCTCAAATGAAATTAGCATGCAGTACATGATCACCATTATTACATTCCAACACCTTTGCATGCATCTCCTATGAACCAAGCTATTTATACCCTTTGTCAATGCCTTATTCTTCTTGTTCCCAAGGCACCCAGTGGATGTTATTAGCCATTGCCTCTAATCCACTCAACAATGTTCTTACTGTCTATTATCATCGTAGGCTCTTCTTCACTCACCCGGGCTACTTTCATAAAAAAATCCATCGACTTCTAGCATAGCCTCTCCCCTTGATTTTTCTATTGCCACCTCACTCATATATAGCATCTCACTCCACCTTGTGCTCTTGTTAAGTAACCACCAGCAGCATGCCTATTTATTACAGAATTATAACACACACATAATCACTACATCCATTTACACCCATTTTCTTCTCGAGTTGGTATTACATGCCCATCTCTCTTCATTCGCTTCATTCACTCCATTGATTTACGAAACCTTGTTTTGTTCCCAGCACTCTCTACACACTATTTCATTTTCAAATACTTTCTACTCTTCTAAGCAGATCACACAATAGCAAAAAAATCGTCTACACTATTTATTTTTACCCATGTTTTTAACATCCTGTTTTCAGACAATGTTATATTTAACAACATTTGTGGGTCCATGGTTTTGGTTGCTATATATCCACATATCCACAATCAATAAATAAAAATATAGATCATAGATAAATTCTTATTTATCTATACGTTTTATGGGTCTTGTTTAGTCTCTTTGTTTTTTCTTTAATTTCTGTATTTAAAGTCCACAAAAAAACGTAAAAAAAAATTAAGTATTACGATAGTAACGATGAAGGAATCTCGTATGCGAAAAAAGATTCTCAATTTCAAATTCCTGCATTTAAAGGACTTATTTCGGATGGGAAAGGAAGGTAGAATCAGATCTTTACAAATCGCATCCTTTTAGAGAAAAAGAAAGTTAGACTGCTACAAGCCAATTTTTCCAATAATGCCGTCTGAATTAGAAAGATCTAAAAGACGGTACAAAAGGAGTCCAATACTTTTAATCTGTGATATAACTTACTTCACCCTTAAGTAGCTGGGTGATATTTATAACCATTTTGCATCTTCACTTAGTCCAGCAATTCAAAATTCATGAAATATGTAATATAATTAATAAAGATGTCTACGTGGCAAAACCTAAACCACACATTCTAAAACCACATTTTTTACTACAAAACACTTAAAACCGTAGCTTTTTATAAGAAAAAGCGTTACCTAATGGAAAAAAATAAATTAGAAGATTTAAGAGAAGAAATTATTAAACTATCAAAATTAATAGATCAAAAACTAATGATTTTAACTAATGTTAATTGTAATGACACCGAATTCCTAAAATCAATACAAAATGATTTTTCTCAAAATCTTTATTTTACTATAAGTTTTATTGAAGGACTTCAAAAACCTGAAAAAACTTATATTTCACACGGAATTTTTAAAAAATGCTACCATGGAAATGATTCCCCACATCTTTATCATACTTTTAACCCACAATTAAATTCTATAGTAGATATGCTTGAAAAAATTTTAGTATCCATAAAATTTCAAAGAAATAAGGAAAAAGAGGAACCTAATATAAACGAAATCAAACAGATATTAAATAAATACTTTCAGAAAGAGAATCCCAAAGAAGAAAATTTTAAAAATATAATCAATATAGCAGAATTAAAAGTAAAACCACCATTGAAATTATGAATATTGAAGAAAAATTAGAAGAAGTTACAATGCTTTTTAAACAATTAAAAATGGCTCAGGAAAATAATATTATGGAACAGGGATTTCAAATAGAAGAAGAATTAGTAAATTCTGAAAATATAGAAAATGAAGAACACATCCTAGATTATTCAAGTGACGAAGAACCAGCAATTCCAATACAAGTAAAAAACGAAGCTGGAACATCTAAGGATAGTCAATCTCAATTTAAATGGGAAACAGGTTTTGATAATTATGCTTTTAAAAAAGGGTTTATAAACAAAGATTCAAAATATACAAAAATACCATCAAAATACGTTCCTAAAACCCAGGAAATGGAAGGAGAAAGAATGCTCGATTTAGACTGTAAAAAGAATGAAAAAGAAATTTTCGAAAATTAGTTGAACTCCTTCTTATTAGAAGCCTTTACTAATCCAAAACTTAGTGAATTATCTGGAAGAGATATTTGGAATTATATAGGGTTTCATACCAAAGGAACTGTAAGGGATTATATGATATCAATAGAAAACCAAATAATAGAAGAATTAACAACAAAAACAACAGCTTATGATAAGATATTACATATAATGATAATTCTATATAAAGAATGAGAAAAAGAAAATATCAATTTAGAAAAAGAAAATACTATCCAAACTGGAGAAAAAAGAGGTATTTTAGAAAAAGAAATAACAATAAAAACAAAAAACAAAAAAGTGACTATTGCCCAAATAAAAAAGAAAATTGTAAGTGTTGGTATTGTCAAGAAGAAGGACACTATGCAAACGAATGTCCAAAAAAGAAGGATAAAAATGATCTTACCAAACAAATAGAAATTGCTAAGTCTTGTTTCATGAACCATTAGAAGAATCTGATGATAATCTAGACTATATTTTTGAATATGTCTCAGAAACAGACTCAGAGACTGAGTAATAATGCCACATTTATTACTATAAAAATAACAGAAAAATTTATAAATACTTTCATAGATACTGGAGCAACACAATGTTTTGCTAGTACAAATATAAAACTTGATTGGAAAAAATTAAAGAAACCATTAAGAGTTAGAATAGCTGACAAATCAATACATAAAAAATCCTTTAGATATTAAAAATACAAATAACGAATTAGTAAGCATTAAATTAAAAGATCCTACAAAAGAGATAAATGTTCCAAATAAAATTTCTTATTCCGCAAGAGATAGAGAAGAGTTCTCATTAGAATGTAGAGATCTTTTGGAAAAAGGAATTATAAGATTAAATAAAAGTCCTCATGCAGCTCCAGCCTTTTATGTCGAAAACAATAATGAAATTAAAAGGGAAAAACGGAGAATGGTTATTAACTATAAGAAGATGAATGAAGCAACTATTGGTGATGCTCATAAACTTTCAAGAAAAGATTCTATTTTAGAAAAAATCAAAGGAGCAGCTTGGTTTTCATCTCTTGATGCAAAATCAGGATATTGGCAACTTCGTTTAGACGAAGAAATAAAGAAATTAACTGCTTTTACTTGCCCAACAAAAGAATCAACAAGTGTGTTGCTCTATGAATGGAATGTATTACCATTCGAATTAAAACAAGCCCCAGGTATTTATCAAAGATTTATGGAAGAAAATCTAAAAGAGTTAAATGAATTTGTTTTAGTGTACATTGATGATATACTAATTTTTACAAAACAGGATAAAGAAGATCATTTTCAAAAATTATTAATAGTTTTAGAAAGATGTAAAGAAAAAGGATTAGTTCTTAGCAAAAAGAAAGCAAGAATAGCAAAATAAGAAATAGAGTTTCTTGGATTAATTCTATCCACTCAAGGAAAGCTAAAACTTCAACC
>NC_029791.2:123501657-123507375 GCF_000816755.2 Arachis ipaensis | reverse complement strand
TCTACAACGCATTAGATCAAGAAATTCAAAAATATGAGCAAGAACTCAAAAAATGCAAGCATTGTCAGCAAATAAGGACACAGATCCAATCCCTCAAGAAGGCCATTGAAACAATGAAATCAACACAACAAGCAAAACCATTAGAGTTCAGCCAGCTAAGCATGGTGGATAAATCAGGTGAAGAAAAAATTTCAGAAAATAAAACAATTGCTGAAATTATTAAAAAATCCACCCAAGATAAAAAATATTATGTAATTTATAATGACCCTATGAAAGGAGTATATGATGCCTGGGAAAAAGCGGCACCATTCACACATCAATCAAGGATAATTCATAAAGGAGGATTTTTAACACTGGAAGAGGCAAAGGAATCCTTCAGGGAATATGAAGCTTTCCATCCAGAGCAAACCCTAAAAAGAGCAGATAAAGCTCAAATTCAAACCCAGAGAATAGGGATAATTAGAAACATTCCTACAAGGGCTGAAATCAAGGAAAAGAAAAGGGTCTGTAGATCAAATCTCAGAGAAACCCTTAACATAGTCCTGAATTGGACTGAAGAAAAAAGGGCAATTTTGGGATATTATCCTATTGCCAAAGAACAGCTAACAAAGCTGGTTATATTTTCAGATGCTTCCCCATCTGACACCTATCAGTTTTTCCAGTATGGATTAATTGATACAATTTTAATTTTTAATGATCTAAAAATTATTAGTGAGTTTCCTGCAAGATTCGTTGATGCAGTAAAGAGATTTAAAAATATGATTGACAATGTAAATCCAAGGGATATATCCCTAAAATTTACAAACAGTCAACCTATTTTTAATGAAGAAGAAGAATGATTGGTTCCAGCACACCAAGTAATATTCATGTCCGTCTTCCCATGAAATTTTCAACCAATTGATCAGATTCAAGATTTAACAATTTACAGTCATGAAGGAAGGCTAGCTAGCACATTAGCAAGGGTCTTTGAAAGAATTCAAAAAATAACGAAGGAATCTCACACAAGGATTAATTATAAAAGTAGAAATACTCTGCTTGTGTCTAGAAAAAGAAATGAAATTAAAGAAAGAGAGATGAGACTCTTGGTGGAATTTGAATCAACATTCTACAACTTATCTGGACTTTTAGAAAAGCTCCCTGAAGGGATAAAGAGGAATCTCTGCTATTTGATAAAAGACAGAGAAGATCACAAGTGCCAGCTATGTGCCTCAGAGATATCTGAAGAAAGCAATAATGAAACGGAATCAACCCACATGATAAAGGAAGAAGACAATGCATCTGAAGGTCACATGATAAAAGAGGAGGACAGTGCATCTGAAGCATCTCTTAACATTATTGTATAGTGACGTAAGCACTTAGGTCATAAAGCACCAACAATGTAGCTGGTGCAAGATAACAAATAATGACGTAAGCAATGACGTCATAAGAAGGGTAAGGATGGGAATTGTCCATCAAACCCAACTATTATAAATAGGTTGCTTAGGCAATTGTAGAAGGATCAGACAATAGAAAGCAGAAGGCTAAGAGTACTCATATGCTAGGAGAGCAAGGAGGAAGCTGCCGAGGTGATTCTATAGTCTGAGGAAGAATTCCCTTAGGAAAAAATAATTCTAAACTCCCCTTTGGAGTTAGTATCTACAATCTCCCCTCTGAAGATAAAAACACCTTATGTAAAATATACTAAATAAAGGAAGTTTTTCTCCAGAAAGGTACATCTTCATCCTAGTCTTTAAATTATGAATTATTTAGAAAGTTTAGAATTAACAGAAGAATCTGATTATTATAGATTAACTGCTTTATTAGATAATGAAAAACAGGCTGTTCTAAAAACAGAATTAAATCTCAAATCAAATGAAAACTTTAATAAACAAAATCTTTTAAAAGAAGTTTTTAATAGAAAAAAAATAATATACTATGGAAAATGAAAAATTAAATGAAACCCTAAACACTAAATTATGACAATAAATAAAGAAGAAATATATGTAACTTATCAAGACAAGAAACAAGAGCTCTTTGAAAGAGAAAATCGTTTGAATTATTTACAGTTCTCTGAAATAAATCAAAGAACATTTGAAGCTCTAAAGATAATCTATGACAAGTTGAAAAGAGAAGTTGAAGAGTTAGAAAAATTAATAGAATCTCTAGAAAATAGTGATGAATCAATGATAGAGTTTGCGAAAATTTTAAAATAAATAATGAAGTATAAAAAGATTGAAAAACCAGAAAATAAAATAAAAAGAAAAAGGGCGGAAAAATTAAAAAGTAAAATAAAAGAGTATAAAAGGGAATTAAATAATCTTCAGATCGAAATTGATGACCTTTTAATAAAAAGGATAGAAATAAGAATAAATATAAATAAGTTAGAATTAAACTTAAAAAAATTATAAATGCCTGAAAAACCATATTATGACTTAAAAGAATTAAAGCTGTTGAAAGAAAAAATGGAGAATGAAGTCGAAAAATTAAAAAGATATTTAGAAACAACAGAAAGTGTAGAAATAAAAGAAGTTTTTGAGGATTTGAGAAATTATATTAAAGAAAAAGACAAACAGATAAAAGATTTTATATACAATAATCCATGCAAAAAAGAATATTATAAACTAAAACAAGATTGAAAAATTATAAAAATGAAATCAGAATTATAAATATACATCAAGGACTAGTAATAAATGATCATATAACAAATACGAGAGAAATAGTAGAAATAGTCAATACTTTAGATTATGAATTTGCAAATTATTTTTATCAAAATCCTTTAAATAAAGCACCACCAATTGAATCTATACAAATTATAAATTTATTCGAAGTAAAATATGAAGAGTTAATAGAAATTTCGAAAAAGAAATTAAAAGAAAAGTCGACTATAAAAAATTGGTATCAGAGCCAAGTTAACGATTAAGGGTAACACTTTCTCTTTAAGCAACACTTTTAGTGACATGCTTTTAAATCAATAACAACCACAAAATAAAAAAACATCTTTAGAAAAAGTTGAAATTGACAACTTTATCAGAGTGGCCACCCATTAATAAACTGATAAAATTATTGAATAAGACGAAATGTAGTCTCACTTCACATCAGAAGCAACAAGGAGAACCAAATTGGACTAAAACCCTCTGTTGCTTTCACAATTTCTATTAGAATTATATCAAACCAGCCAGAATTTTCCTCCTTGTTATCTATCTGGGAAGAAGTTAGTTAAGTTAGTTATAATTGTAAATCTGGAATCTTGTTTCTAATCTTGGGTTCTACACATCTATATAAGGAACTCTGTTCTGTATTTGAAAACACAACGAAGCAATAATATTTTTCATAATATTCATTTCTTCTTCCCTCTGTCTTAGTTCTCTGGTTCAACTCTTGAAGTGTTTTTAGAACACTAATATTATCAATAAGGCCAAGGTCTTCTATCCCATCCCGACGCACTCCTTCTCTCAAAGAACTAAATCCCAACTTAGGACTCCAATTTCATAATCTAAACCTACGACCTCGTCATTTCAATTCCTCAAAGTCATCAAAATCATCCCAATCAAATAAAAAGGCACAAACAGATTCGCTCCATCACAATCATGGTCCGAAACAGAGGAGAGAAGTGGTGGGAATATAACCAGCCTCACAAAAATCTGCAGCCGGGATGCTAAGACTGCGATGCTAAGGCCGCGAGGAGGCAAAAAGACACGGAGAAGACGCGAAGCAGGGGCAGCAAACAAAAGAAGCGAAGTCTCCAGTTTTTGAAGTGTGGATATTAGCCCTTTTAGACCACGTTTTTGAAGCGTGGCTTAAAAAAATAGCGACAGGACATTTTTTTTGTAGTGAGGTCAAAGTCAGCCACCACAGTTTATAAGAACAACGGCATATTACTCCTAGAATGTGTTATTTTATTTTTATTAAATTTTTAAAATAATTTTTTTATTCTCTGTACAAAAGCCTTTTCATAATTGACCTCAATTAAATGTATTAATAAAATTTGACACAAATATTTTTGATATTTTATAAGGCCACAAATATGAGAAGTGCTGCTAGTTATGTTCTATTAAAGATGTTATTAGCCAATAAGTAATAGTTCAAATGGTATAGACTTTCCATACTCAATTAAGAGTTTGCGGGTTCGAGTCTCCTATCAAATTTGAAGATAAGGTAGTAAATAGGTAACAGGTGTAGTTAAAAAGTCAAATACACGAGAGATGATGAGAGGAAGCAATCAAGTAATGCATGTTATTTTCTTGAATGGTAGTGCTACATAACATGCCTAGCTATTTCAGTCCCTATTATTTACTATGATTTTAATTACGGGTTATGATAAAAGTGTGAGGAGTATATAAAATTAATTTTATATAAAAAAAACAAAAAAAACAAATAAGATAATAAAATTTATAAGATAAGACACCTATTAAATTGATAACGGTTTAAAATTTAGTATCGGATAGGTAGCCGTTTTATCTTATTTTTTAATTTTAGGTGCCGAGAGACATGTCAAGAATTGATTAGTTGCAGAGGGTGCAGTTGGAGAAAGCATTTTGTTGTGTTAATGGTGGCTTCTGCAGTTGGATTTGGATCATTTCATGATGATGAGTTGGAGGCTGACATGCACATGCTATGGCCATGAATCTTGGTACCACATCTCCTGGCATCACTACTGGCAAACTCTCACACTCCTTCCCCTGTTTTAATTGAGGATAGATATATGATTATTTATGTAATTTTTTATATTAATTAATTAAAAGTGATATCATAATATTTTATTGGTAAAAATTTAGGTGTAGTTGACTTTATGTGAAGTTGATACTTGAGAGCCGTTAGATGAAAATTTAGTCAAATCAAAATTATCTAACGACTTTCTGTTATCAATTTCACGTGAAGTCAACTGTACTTGAGTTTTCGCCTATTTTATTGACACTATTTATATAAAGATGATAAAAATAATTTTTTAAAATTATTTATTTGACTNTATTTTTAATTTATGTCAAGTCTTCAAAATCTAATACATGACTATCTATTGAATAGAGGAGATCAAATATCTTTATTTAAACTTGAGTCTGTGCCATATTTTATTAACTTCTTATGATTTGAAGGTTAACACTAAGATATTTACCGATTTTAAAAAGATTTTTACGTAAGGTAAATACAAGTTTTGAATTATATGACGATGTTTAGAAAAAATAATTACCGGAAAAAGAAAAGGTGGGTTTTGGTGATGAGTTGAAGGCAAATCTGGTTGTTGCATCGTCATATGAGGGTGGTGAGGGTTGTTGATAACACCATAAGAGATTAAGAAAGCTTCGATCTTCTCCCAATGTATGCAGCAACAAAAGAAGAAGCACATAAATAAAATGAGCGTTACAAGAAGAGCCAAACCCAAAGGGAACCCAATAGATACATGCCTTGATGTGCTCTCTTCAACAATCTCCATTTTCCTTCTCTTCTGCTCTCATTTCACCTTATTCACACAACAATGACTTTTGATAAATATATATAACAAGAGAGACTTGGAGGCTTTTGCTTTGTTATGCTCATCTTATTGGGTGGTTGATCATCATCATCATGCACTATACAATTAGTGTATAATTAGGTCTCGTTTCGCAAAATTTTTAATTAGGTCTCTGTATTTTTTTTAATTGAGTCTTTGCACTAAATTTTTTTTTTAATTGGGTCCTTACATTTTTTTTTTTTGGTTTGGTGTCTGTAAAATTAAGTCAATTATTACTGAGAGGAACCTTAGTG